>NW_025726730.1:600000-816393 GCF_021461395.2 Schistocerca americana
CTTCCCGCAAAAGGCAAGTTGGTGGCCCTGAAAAGGGCCGTTTTGCCGCTCTCGCAACGGAGGAGCCTTCTCCATCCTTCCTTCCATTCCAGAGCCACCTCCTTACTTGGAGCTCGTGTACTTGGTCACCGCCTTCGTGCCCTCGCTCACGGCGTGCTTGGCCAGCTCGCCAGGCAGCAACAGCCGCACAGCGGTCTGGATCTCGCGGGACGTGATGGTCGAGCGCTTGTTGTAGTGCGCCAGCCGAGAAGCCTCGGCCGCAATGCGCTCGAAAATGTCGTTCACGAAGCTGTTCATGATGCTCATCGCCTTCGACGAGATGCCCGTGTCAGGGTGCACCTGCTTCAGCACCTTGTAGATGTAGATGGCATAGCTCTCCTTCCTCTTGCGCTTCTTCTTCTTGTCGCCCTTCGAAATGTTCTTCTGCGCCTTGCCAGCCTTCTTGGCGGCCTTCCCGCTAGTCTTGGGCGGCATCTCGAACCAACGTACGGCAGCAGCAACACCAGTACCAAGCGCTCCGCTCTAGTCAGCGTCTCCCCACACAGTGGCACCCGCCGCCAGCCGCCGCCGCACCTTTACCAGCTCGCCCTGTTGCGGCCGCCGACCAATGGGGCGCGCGCGCAACCGGCCGCCGCACCCGAGCCCATAAAGCACCCCCACCCCGGCTGCGCCGGCACGCACTCCGCTGCTCGACTCGCTGCCGCTCGCACCGGTCGTTTTCGTTTCCGTTTCGTGTGCACCGTCGCTAGCCCATCGCCATGTCCGGACGCGGAAAGGGAGGCAAAGTCAAGGGCAAGTCAAAGTCCCGCTCAAGCAGGGCTGGGCTCCAGTTCCCGGTCATCAGAATCCACCGCCTCCTGCGCAAGGGAAACTACGCAGAGCGCGTCGGCGCCGGGGCGCCCGTCTACCTCGCCGCCGTCATGGAGTACCTCGCGGCTGAGGTGCTCGAGCTGGCCGGAAACGCGGCCCGCGACAACAAGAAGACGCGCATCATCCCGCGCCACCTGCAGCTTGCCATCCGCAACGACGAGGAGCTCAACAAGCTCCTGTCGGGCGTCACCATCGCACAGGGTGGTGTCCTGCCCAACATCCAGGCCGTCCTGCTGCCAAAGAAGACCGAGAAGAAGGCCTAAAGGAGGCCAGGCAATCGCAGCCGCCGCGTGCTCCCCTGCACGCAACGCGCTTTGCCGGCTCGGCCCACAACAATCGGCCCTTTTCAGGGCCACCACACAAACCTACGTCCAAAGCAAAATTTCAGTCGTCCTCGCCGCACCTTGTTTTGTTTTTTAACTTTGCACTTTCACAGCACAGCCGCCGCCGGCGCACGTCCGCCATCTTGTCGTCCACACAGCCCGTGTGGCCCAACACACACACACACACACACATTTTGCACGGTCGCAGTCGCCTTCCAAACGACAACGGCAGCAATAATGACCATTGTTAAAGGGAGGCGTGTCGACACACCGCCCTCCACTCCCGCGCGCAACGGCCGTCGACACGAACGAAACAGCTGATCCGGCCGCCTTGCCTCGGAAACCCCAACGCCGCCGCAAACACACAGAGCCAAACCACGCAAGCAAATAATCACCGCCTCTCGCACAACAACACACAGCCCGCCATCTCCGTCGCGATCGATACAAAGACACACAAACGAAGCAGCTCCACACACAGCCAGCCACATGACACGTTTCCTTTCCTTCTCCCCTCCCAGTCACATCACGTCGCTCACAAACGGAAAGAAAGAAAGAGAGAGAGAAACAAACAAACAACACAGCGCACACACGCAGCAACAACACAGACTCTTTCGCACTTTTCAACTTCCGAACAGTGTGGTGGCCCTGAAAAGGGCCGTTTTCTAGTCTCTCCCACCCACAAGCACGGCCGCGGGAAGGCCAGCGCCCGCTGCGACGCAGCCTAACCGCCGAAACCGTACAGGGTGCGCCCCTGCCTCTTCAGGGCGTACACCACGTCCATGGCCGTCACAGTCTTGCGCTTGGCGTGCTCAGTGTACGTCACCGCGTCGCGGATCACGTTCTCCAGGAACACCTTCAGCACCCCGCGGGTCTCCTCGTAGATCAGACCAGAGATGCGCTTCACGCCGCCCCTGCGAGCCAGGCGGCGGATGGCGGGCTTCGTGATGCCCTGGATGTTGTCGCGCAACACCTTGCGGTGCCGCTTGGCGCCACCCTTGCCGAGCCCCTTTCCTCCCTTGCCGCGGCCTGTCATCCTTCCTTCCTCGGGCAAAGCAAAACGTGCACAAACAGCAGCTGCAGCGGCTGGAGAGTCGGCTACGGTCTGCGCCCAGCCGATAGACCATCTTCTTCAGGGTGTGCTCTCTTCACCCCGGTTGCTTGGAGTCCCTGCAGGATGTCCCTGCACTGCCTCCATTCATCTCTTTGACTAGATGTTGGTAATGCTTCTCTTTTCTTTCTTGTCTTCTCGTCGGCCCTTTTCAGGTATATGTTGGCTTCTTGGTTGCCCGCACGTGCGGACAACGGTGCTTGTCCGTGGACAAGCCGTCTTCAGTGCTCCCGGCGCGGACGGCGTTGGGAGCGTCTTATTTCGACGGCTGTTGAACAGCCGCCGGTGAGGCGGTCATCACTGTTTCAGCCACTCTCTGCAGCGTGTCGGCAAGGTGTGTTACCTTGTCGATTGCCGCAGAGAGTGCTGAAATTGCTGCAGCCAGCCCTCCTTCGAGCGCTGATGTTGCGGCGCCTTGGCTGGTTGCTGCAGGGTGACGTGAGGCGGCTGGCGCGTTGCCGCGCCTTTCGCCTCCCGTCGTTTGGTGGTCTTCTTTGCGCGCCTTCCCGTGGTAGGCGCGCTGGTCATCTGGCGTGCGCTCGCGCGCACGTTTTCTGACGCGGGTGCGCCAGCTTTTGTTGTCCCCTTCAGTGGGGACAGTGGTGGCAGCATTGGCTGCCGGCGTCTGCCTGGCGTGTGCCGGCCGCCTCGCCGGTTTTGCGCCTGGGCGCGGACGGCGGAGGGAGCGGCCGGCAGTCGTCTTCGCCTGCTGCCCGTTTTGGCGAGCTATTGCGGCTTTGAAGACTTCGCAGCCGCGGTAGCTCGCCACGTGTGGGCCGCTGCAGTTCGCACACTTGGGCGTGTGCGACCTCGGTAGCGGACAAAGTCTGCTGGCATGGGCCCCGGCACACTTCACGCACTTCTCGGGGAAGGAGCAGTGGCGAGCCACGTGCCCCATCCCCTGGCAGCGGAAGCATTGTACCAGGCCCCTCTTCTGTTTCAGGTTTTCGACGGTGACCTTTGTGTTGGCCACCCTCGTCACCTGGTAGAGCCGCCTGTTTTCTGGTGTATCGGTGGCGATAACCAGAAGTGACGGCGACTCTTTGTGGCTGACGTGCGACTTCACGCGCGTCACGTTGCGCACGCTGAAGTCGAGATCTGTCAGCTCCTCTCGTAGCAGCTCCGGTTGAGCTGCCATCGGTAGTCCCTTAAAGACTATCTTCAATAGTCGCTCGGGGACGGCGGCGTGTGTGAACCAGTGGAGGCCCTGGTTTGACGCCTCGCTCGTCACCTTGATGTAGTCGTCTGTGTTGGCGACCTGTAGCCGCACCAGGTTCCCTGCTGCAGCTCGCAAGGTGAAGTCGGCAGTCGTCCACTGCCTTACGAGCTGCAGGAAACCTTTGTAGTCTTCGGCCACCTCGAAGACTATGGGCGGCGGCCTCCGGTGTGACCGTCCGGTGGTGGGGACGGCCTCTTCATCTTCATCATTTGAACAGCCTGCTTCGGCGGCGGCCGTGGGCGCCGACCGCTCTGGAGTAGGCTGTTCAGTCGTAGTTTCGACCGCAAGGGCCCCAAAGCGGTTTGCGGTCGATGTGGGCGGCGGTGTAGGCGTCTTCCTGGGCCTGGCCGCACGTTTTGACGTAACAGTCGTCCAGGTTGCTCCCGCACCGCTGTCGTCAGGTAGGGCGCGTCTTCTGCCCCCGTTTGTGGAGACAGCCAGCTGCCTCCTCTTCTTTGGCGTCTTTTTGGCGCCGGATGCTGCGGTAGTACACGACCGCTTGCGCCGCTCGCCCGCAGGGCGCTGCTGCGTGATGGCCGTCGTTCTCCGCGCCCTCTCGTCGGCCGGTAGTGCGCCGTGCACCACGATGTCATCTTCACTGGATCCGTCGTCCAAGTCGTAGTCCGTGGACGGTGGCCGGGTCGTCCTAGGCGGCGGGTCAGACGGGGCCGCCGGGGGAGCAAGCTCCTCCGGACGGCGGTCTGCCACACCAACATCTCCAGTCGTCGTATGTGGGGGGCCGGATGGGGCCGTCGACCGAGCGGGCTCGGCCGAACGGCGATCCGCCACACCCATAGCTCTACTCAGCGATCCTCTAAACTCCGGGCGTGCCCACGACATCTCTGCGCGCTGCCGGAGCGACGACTCGTCTGCGTCTGGTCTGCGTCTGCGGTCTGCGTCGGTCTGCGCCCAGCGCGCCCGCCGCCCCCCTATATAGACTCTGGCCCGCCCTCCCCCCACCACGCGCAACCGAGGGCATATAAGCGCAGCACGGAGGCGCGCGGGCCCGTTGTCAAGGCAGCACCGGACGCCGCGCCGCACCTAACCTCCACGCACGCCGCTCCGCTACCGCTACCGCCATGGCCCGCACAAAGCAAACGGCCCGCAAGTCCACCGGCGGAAAGGCGCCGCGCAAACAGCTCGCCACCAAGGCGGCGAGGAAGAGCGCGCCCGCCACCGGAGGCGTCAAGAAGCCCCACCGCTACAGGCCGGGCACCGTCGCCCTGCGAGAAATCAGGCGCTACCAGAAGAGCACAGAGCTGCTCATCCGCAAGCTGCCATTCCAGCGCCTAGTGCGCGAGATCGCCCAGGACTTCAAGACCGACCTGCGCTTCCAGAGCTCCGCAGTCATGGCCCTGCAGGAGGCCAGCGAGGCCTACCTCGTCGGCCTCTTCGAAGACACCAACCTGTGCGCAATCCACGCCAAGCGCGTCACCATCATGCCCAAGGACATCCAGCTCGCGCGCCGCATCCGCGGCGAGCGCGCCTAAACCGCGCCGCGGCACCGCACCGCACAAACAAAAACGGCCCTTTTCAGGGCCACTAACATCTCTCCGTCGCGAGCAACCTTTGTCGGTCGCCTGCCTCTCGCCCCGCAACCCAAAAACAAAAACCACCACTTCCCGTCCGTCCGCCACACCCGCTCACTCTGCCTGCCTGCTAGCAGCGCGCAACAATCACACATCATCCCTCCCCGGCGCTCAAAGCGCACAATACCCAACGGCCGACGTCACACCGCACGGGTGGCTGGCCGGCCGCCGCTTTCGTTTCGAAAACAAAAACAAAAACACCCGCACTCCACTCCGACGGCCAACGGCCAGGCAGGCGCGCTCGCTCGCTCTACACGCCACCGAAATCCCCCGCCGACTCCTTCCCACATCTCAACGTGCCCCCCGTTGCAAAACATAACACACACAAAGGAACAAAACAAAGACCAGACACGACTCGACAAGACGACAGACATCCGAGAAGAACGAACGCAGGCAAGCCAACCAACGTATTCAAACAAAACAACAACGTGACAGAAAACCAACCGTCGGCCGCCGCCACAAACACGGCGACAATCAACCACGACAACAACAACAACACCGCTTACCGCTACCGCCGCCCACACCCGCCACCGACCCCCGCAATCCAACCACCGCGGCACGCAAACAGCATCCCCACGGGCATACAGACAGACCCCCACACCAAACGCAACACGACAATCAAAACCTTCCCCGACGTGCTTTGATGGCCCTGAGAAGGGCCGTTTTGGGCCGCGCGTCTCTTGCGCGCCACTAGACGACGACGGGGGGTGGGGACGACGGAGCCAAGCGCCAAACCCTTCCTTTCCCATCTCTTTCTCCTCTACTCTACTTCTTCTTCTTGGGCGAAGCCTTCGCCTTAGACGGCGTCGTCGCCTTCTTCGGGCGCGGCGCCTTCGGCTTCTTCGTCGGAACCTTGGCGGCCTTCTTCGCCTTCGACGGCGACTTGGCCTTGGCCGGCTTGGCCGCAGCCGCCTTCTTCGCACCCGCGGGAGCGGCCGACGCCGCAGACGCCTTCTTGGCGGCGCCCGCCTTCCGACCGGTCGCCGCCTTCACGCCACCAGCCTTCTTTGCGCCGGCCGCACGGGCGCCCTTCTTCTCCTTGCTGGCCGGAGCGGCGCGCTTCTTCTTGGCACCGCCAGCACGAGCCTTGCCGCCCTCGGCCGCCCCCCCGCCGCCGCCGGCGCCGGCAAGCTTGAACGAGCCGGACGCGCCCTTCCCCTTCGTCTGCACCAGCTCGCCCGCCACGACGGCCGACTTGAGGTACTTCTTGATAAACGGCGCCAGCTTCTCCGCGTCCAGCTTGTAGTGCGCGGCTATGTACTTCTTGATCGCCTGCAGCGACGACCCGCCGCGCTCCTTCAGACTCTTGATGGCGGCCGTCACCATCTCAGAGGTGCGCGGGTGCGCAGGCTTGGCGCGCGGCTTCTTCGCAGACGACGCAGACTTGGCCTTCTTCGTAGTGCCGGTGGCGGCGGGTGCCGCAGCAGTCTCGTTCGTAGCCGCCTGATCTGCCATTTCGACGACGCGCGTAACACACAGCGAGAGCGAGCGGGACGGCAGGCACGCAAGCACAGCACAGCAGCAGAGCAGAGAATCACAAGGCCCAGCCAGTGTCGCGGGCGGGCGCGGACGGCCGAGAGAGCGGCCGCCACTCTGCGCGCCGCCGCGCCGCGCCTCCCGCGCTTGCTACCGCCCAACGTCCGACAGCCTGTGCGGAGCAGCCCCAAACCTGCGCCACAACCGCCCGCGCCTTTCAAACCACCGAGGATGGGGCTACACACAGCCACACCACAGTCGCCAACCAGTCGCCACGGCAGCGCCGCAAACCACGGCCAAACTGCAGCTACCGCGCGCTACAGCCTGGGTCGGCCCGCCGAGAATCGCCGCCCCCGCCCAAATGCCGCCCCCACAGCCCCAGCCGACGACCCGCCACAATGGCCAAACCTTCGGCAAAACTCCCACACCGTCGCCGCGGCAGCCCGGCCAGCGCGGCCGGCGCCACAGCCACACAAGCCGAGGCGTGCGGCGATGACGGCCGTGCAAACGCGCCTCCGCCGCCCCATCGCCTTCCGTCGCCCTCCCGCCGTTTCCCGATCGGCCCGCAGCCGTCGGGCCACATCGCGCGCCGTCCTCCTCCTCTCGCCGGCCAACATTCACAGCCGTTTCTCACCAATTGCCCGCCGCAAACGGACGCCGCCTGCGCAACAGGCGCCGCCGCCCCTCGCCGCTTCCGACCCAACCCCTCGACCGAGGCAAACCGCAATCCGAATCTACAGACCAACCCAATCTGCCGTCAAGCACACACGACAGCCGACCTTACACGTTACGCGTTACACATTACGTTTACACGTCTACGTTAGGTTAGGTTAGGTGGACGTGGGTTAGGTTAAGGGGACTTGGGTTAGGTTAAGCGTCAAACTTAGGTTAAGCATTCAAACACGTCAGGCGTCAGAGGTTAGGTTAGGTTAGGTTACACGTTAGGTTAAGGGGTCAGTGCTAGGTTAAGAAGCGTCAAACGTAGGTTAAAAAAGCGTTCAAACGTGAGGCGTGAGCCGGACAGCTTACCTTACGTAGACGTTAGGGGCTCACAGGCTGAGCTCACCTCGCCACACCACAGGTTAGGTTCGGTTCGGTTCGCTCGGCTCAGCGTAAAGCGCCGAGGTCAGGGTTACGTTCGTTCACCTTCGGGCGCCACACTTTCGGTTGAAAGGTCGCGACGGGACGACGTCGGCACGCACGCCGCAAACGAACAAAAACGTACAGACGACGTCGGAAACCGCCGACAGACGGGGGAGCAGCACGACCACGACCAGACACCGAGCGCGAACGAGACACACGCGAACCACCCCCACCGGCCAAAGGGCACCACACAACAACCCAGAGCACCACGTGTCGACACCAGAGCAACCCGCCGCTCACGCGACATGGCTGGCACCGAAGGGCAACCGCCCGCAACTGCGCTTTCCGCGCCGGCCCGGATGCACGTCGTGCTACAACAACACCACTACCGTACACAGCCGCTGTTCACAACATCACTATCAATGGCGCGCCCGCGGCTCGCCGCCGTCGCAGTCGCAGCCCCAACGCCAGCACTTTTGCACCACCATTCACACGCACCGCAACACAGCTCGCCGACACAGCCGAACAAAACAAACACCACACAACAACAGCAACAACAACGCCGCCGCCTCTACTTGTGCCGGCGACCCACCCCGCCGATGGCGCACCTTTCGCCAGCCGGCAATCGACACACACGCACCCACCCACCGGGGCCCAGTGCAAAAAAAAAAAAAAAAAAAAAAAAAAAAAAAAAAAACACACAAAAACAAAAAAACCAAACAACACAAACGACACGGGAAGCGCACACCGCCACTTCGCGCGCACGCCACCAACCAGTCGTCGTCTCAAAATAACAAACACAAACAAAATAAACTAACAACTAGGGCAACACAAAACAAAAACGCCTCGCACGAACCGAACCGCCCACAAAAAGGACAAGCACACGCACAGCCTCTGCTGACGACCACGACGCAGCGGCACGCTGCTCCTGTCCCGCGCCCCGCGCCCCGCGCCCCACTCGATTCACAACTCACGCGACACCGTCAACGACGGGCTCGCTTCCCGCAACCTACCACCTTTCCGCCACGACGCACAGCCCCAGCCCCACCCGACGACTGCACTTTCACCACCGCCTCCCCCTTCCCCCCCAAAACACACACACACACACACACACACACACACACACACACAGCCAGCCAAAAACGCACTCGCGACCCACACATGCACGTGCATCGGCACACGCCAACCAGTCAACGTCGACAACCACACGCAAGGCTCGAAACGAAAACGAAACCGGCGTCCTTCCACGTTGCCATCAAGCTACGCGACACAAGACACAAGGAACCAACACAACAGCCGGCCCCACTAATTCCCACTCTCACGCCGCAAAAAGCACACCGACACCGCCAAACACGCACGCACATTCCCCTTCGCACTGACACCACCGACCGGCTCGCTACCACACACCTCTCGGCAGCCGTTTTCACGCCAATTCGCCACACCGCCCACACAGTCGACAAGCGCCCGCCCTGTACGGCACACGCAACGACGCAGCGCAGCAAAGGGCGCCCGCAACACATACCTCTCCGCCGCCCGACGCGCCAACCGCCACGCCACACCACACCGCACCGCCAGCCACTCGCAAATTGTGCACTGCCACCAGCCACACGTCCAACACGCCGCGCCGCCTCCGGCCACCCGCCAGGGGGCGCTCACGTCCGCGACAACAGCGCGGCCCGCCGGGCCGGGCCGAACCGAACCGAGCCGCCGCTGCTCTGCACTCGGCACGGCCACACCCTGCTGCAGACCGGGCTCGTCCCTCTGTACGCGTCTGCCTGCGCATCAACACAACACGACCTTTTGTTTTTTTTTTTTCTCTCTCTACCGCCATCCCTTCTTCTCGCGTTTTACTCGTTGTTGCAGCAGCGGCGCACACCTACACATCCACAGCCCCAGCCGAGCCGGCCTCACCTCAGGGCCCGCCGCCAGCGTCTCCTCCTCGGGCACAGGTGCGGTGCTGTGGCCGCCCATCCAACCGCATTGCTGGCCGTCCAGCCACCAGGCGTTCCCACTGCCGCGAGCCACGCCGCGCACCGACCCTGCTGCAGAAAACGAAGCATAGCCAGAGACCGACCGATACACAAAGCAAGCCGTCGCCTCGCCTCTTGTCCTTCCTGCCTTCCTTCCGCCCCCGCCCTTCTCACACCACCGCCTCTCCACTTTCGCCCCCCCCTCCTTTTTTTTTTTTTTTTTTGTTTTCTTCTTTCTTTCTTTCTTTCTTTGGCCCTCTCTCCTTCCCGCCATGGCGGTTACGGCACCGCGCTGCAGCGGCAGATTTTTTTGCGCCCACACGCCTACTCCTACCACCATTAACCTTGCCCTGCCCTGCCCTGCCCTGCCCTGCCCTGCCCATCAACGTCGCAGTCGAACCGACGCTTGCCAACACACTGCCCACGTTCCTTTCTCTTTTCGGCCTACGCCCATTACGCGCCGCCGCCACAGCACCTTCCCTTCCCACAACACACCGACGTCATCACACGCACCCAAAACAGGGGCCACGACCGTGTTCCTCGCCCACTCCCATCCCGCACGGTACGCACATTCCCAACTACTACCGCGCACCCTCCCTTTCCAATCTGTGTGTCTCTGTGTCTGTGTCCTGTCCGCGCGTGACGCCTCTCAACATCCGCCGTCCCCCGTCCCGTTTTCGCCCCCATGCCGTCGTCGCGCCGCCTCCTCCCCGTCCACCGCCGCCCCTGTCCGCCCCGCACCACACCATACACCGCTGCTTGTCCCGGCCGTTGCCACCAAAGGCGCCGACCGCAAACGCGCCACGCCGCAGCCCCCGTGCGTCTCGCGCTCGCTTGCATCTCCGTGCCGACGCTGCCTCTCTTCCCGCTCGCACTCGACCTCGACAACACAGTCTTTGGCTCCGCCACTGCGTGTTCCGGTGGTACGCACGCTGCAACACGTATGTATTCATTACCAGAGCGATGGCGAGGCATGACAGCATCTCTGTCTGACCAGAGAGTTCTTTATCGCTGCTAGTCGGCGCTTGGACCGCGCCAGACGACAGTAGTGGCACGCACCGGGTCGCCAGGAACAGTTGTTATATATATATTGTAGCGCGAGTCGGGAGAGGTAGTAGTCGGTCGACAGTAGTAGCGGGTGGACGGTTGTACTGAGCGGGCGTCGGCGGCGTGCTCTGCTCGTCTCGCGACTCTGGTCACGGTTCGGGACGATGTATAGTCTATTGTGTTATAATCAAAAGGTGGTGTGACGCTGCATTGCGCAAATCTGATAACGTATGTTCATTGTACTTATTTTGTTCAACAACAAAAGCCCCACTATTACTTTTTTTCTAAAGTAACTTTTGTCTCTTAACGAAAAACATTCACTTTTTAAAGACTACTTCCTATGGCATTTCCCTCCAAGGAGTGCAATTAATTACCAGCCAGCACTCATTCATTGCACACAGCTGTGTAAGGGGTATCTACAATTGAGGAGCGGATATAAATGCAATTTTTTTGTTTTTTTTTGTTTTTTTTTTTTTTTTTTTTTTTTTTTTTGTGTGTGTGTGTGTGTTGTAACCTCCCAGCAAAATTTAAAATAATGGACAATGTTATTTACGGATGCTAATGGACATTGCGCTAATTGTAACCTCGCCCACAATGAGAGGTATTGAAAATGGCAACAAAAATGTGAAATTCGCAATCTGACTCAAATATAAAGTCTTCACACAACATTTAAAAAAGTCCGTTCAGTGACAAGAAACTTCAATTAAACCGAAATATCGGTCTTTGGCCCTGTGCAAAACAATCAGAATTAAAGTCTTACCTCCGAATAAATGGATGTCACATTTCTGCTCTGGTTGTTGCGCAGCGCTTGGAGGAACTGCATTGCAAATAATAATATTCTCTTTTTTTGTGATTTTAGTGACATTTTTCTTCAAAGAAGTGGAATGAAATGTGAAGTGCAACGAACTCTTTAGTTCAATAAACAATTAAATGTTTGAAAAATGCTTTTGAAATAAAAATTATTATTGGGGAACTTGTTGGAGAATAATTACAATAAATACAATTTTTCATTATCTAATGATTATATTAATTAACAGTATACCTTATTCACCATCTTGACCAGTGTTGCCGACCGCCTACATCACACAACCGCGCTCGGCTGCTACTACTGACCGACCGCTCTGCATGACGACTATTAGCGTACTGCACGCGACGACTACTGACAGAGTACAGCCCTCAACTACACATAGCTACGGACTCGCAACGACTACTGACTGACTGAGAACCGCTCGCAACACTCGCGCAGTCCAGCGCAAACTCTCTGGTCACAGATGCTACAATGTCTCGCCATCGCTACTATGTTACATACGTGTTTCAGTGTCTTTTTCATTGGGGTAACGATCTTTGGCTCTTTTTATTCTGAATACAGGGCCAAAGGTCAACGCTGCTGCCCTTATACAATTTATCAGGTTTCATTATGTCTGTTGCAATGTTACATACGGTTCACTCTTTCATTAATATTATCGTTGGGTTTGTTTTGTAGGGACGTTAACATTCTGGCACATTTTTATTATCATCGGACTCTCTGCTATTTGTGCAGGGAGGTTATACCTGGGTCCATTTCCATTTTAATATTGATAGACTTTTTGTTTTCTCGTTGTTTTTCCTTCTTTTTTTTTTGTTTTGTTTTTCCCGCTCTCACCACCACCGCCGCATCACGCCTTCCGTTTTCTTGGTTTCTTTTCTGTTCTTCAACTGCTTCAACATCACCGCGCCCCATTTCCACACCACAGCCATCAGCCTCCAAGACGGGCGGGCGCAGTGTGCCATTTCCGGCGCACAAGCACACCCGTACGGTACTCTCCTCGCCCCCACGCCACCAACAACACAGCGACCACGCGGCTTTCAGGCATGGCACGGCACCGGCGAAATGCGCCGCCCCCGCCCCTCCGCGCATCCGTCCGTCTCGCCACGTTCACTGACAGCCGCGTCTGCGGCTACACCACGACAACCACAACACAACACCGCTCCCCTCCCTGGCAACTCACATTGTTTTTCTCCTCCTCTTTTGCACAAACCACAACGCCGAGCACAGGCGCAAGCCACCCACACCGCGCCCCTCCCCGTCCCGTCTTTGGCCGCCGCTCCTCGTTTGCCCCCTCCCATCTCCCGAAATGCCATGCCAGCAGCGTTACGCATGCCCCTCCCCTGTCCACACAACACTACCGCCTAACGAACAGCCTTCCGGGCCACATGCAGGGCACGCCCACCTCCAAACACTGCCAATTCACGGACGCACGCACACACACACTCACTTTCTCGACACCTTTCTGTACGGAGGGTGCGTCATCTCGACCGTGACAGAGTGACGGCAACTATCGACGATCCATTTCCCCCCAATGGTAAAACATGTCCACTAACACCTACATACATCATTCACGTACACAGACAATAGCATACACACAATGGGAGGGCACACGAACATGGACGGCACGGCACTGTCATACACTCTTCCTCAGAACCATATCAACAAACGTTACGTACATCCGGGAAAGCGAAAGCGAAAGCAAAAGCAAAGGCAAAGCCCAATGCAGCCGTCAAAGGTAACGTTCACCACGGCAGACACTTGCAGCCGCGCCGCCGTTAAACGCATTTCAGTGCGGCTCCAATACGCCTCCGACACGGGAACGTTCCGTTGCTCTACGAATGCGTTTCTCCCCTTTTTCCCTTCCTCTCTCTTTTGCCCCCCCTCCTTGCACTCTTGCCTCATTCCTCACGTTCTGCCCAGACATTCGACCGATCAAAGTCAACCTTTCGTTACCGTTCTCAGCGCGACGGTGTACAACAGTATGACGGGTGTGCCCAAGACTTCGGTTCAGTTGCGTGACGCCCGTCTATCGCGCCGATCGACAGTTACTCAGGGGGCGACGGATCGGACCACGTCACCGACACACAAAACACTTTCAAACAAACAAATACGCACCGGATGGACACAGACAAACACGTGTACAGACATTCGCCAAACAAACGACCGCCGCCGCCGCCGCCGCCGCCGCCGTCGTCGTCTAGCGTCGCGCTTACTGTACTGCACTGGACACGCGTGCATCTTGAATGACGACATCGGTGTGCGTGCGTCGTACGCAATCAGTCAGACACGGCTATCAAACATCAGAGTCGAATGGTACATCATCGTGCGTGTTCGCCGTACACGTACAGTACAATACAACAACAATGCGTCTTAATGGCACGTTCATTTCAACGTCACTCACACACCTCCACGCTGCAGTTACGTCGCACCATTGTCAAACTCGGCGTACAGCAAAGGGAATAGTGGGCGGCAAAAAAAAAAAAAAACAACCAAACAAAAACATTTCACATTTCACCCTCGCCATGTATGATGTGCAAAAAAACAAACCCGCAAACGGCCGTCGTTACGGTGACACAAAAGTCGCCGATCGCACAGTCCCCCCTCGCAGACGGGTAACACACACACACACACCAACAACACCAATGGGTCAAAAACCACGCCAACGAGGCGTGCCACCATTCCACGCCACGGCGACCAACCTCGTGGCCGTACCCCGCGCAACACGCTTTGACGCGCCCCCCCACCCACAATCAAAATGCACACATACATCACAGCCGTCCACACAAACAACAACAACAATTCCGCCCTTCCCGCAAAAGGCAAGTTGGTGGCCCTGAAAAGGGCCGTTTTGCCGCTCTCGCAACGGAGGAGCCTTCTCCATCCTTCCTTCCATTCCAGAGCCACCTCCTTACTTGGAGCTCGTGTACTTGGTCACCGCCTTCGTGCCCTCGCTCACGGCGTGCTTGGCCAGCTCGCCAGGCAGCAACAGCCGCACAGCGGTCTGGATCTCGCGGGACGTGATGGTCGAGCGCTTGTTGTAGTGCGCCAGCCGAGAAGCCTCGGCCGCAATGCGCTCGAAAATGTCGTTCACGAAGCTGTTCATGATGCTCATCGCCTTCGACGAGATGCCCGTGTCAGGGTGCACCTGCTTCAGCACCTTGTAGATGTAGATGGCATAGCTCTCCTTCCTCTTGCGCTTCTTCTTCTTGTCGCCCTTCGAAATGTTCTTCTGCGCCTTGCCAGCCTTCTTGGCGGCCTTCCCGCTAGTCTTGGGCGGCATCTCGAACCAACGTACGGCAGCAGCAACACCAGTACCAAGCGCTCCGCTCTAGTCAGCGTCTCCCCACACAGTGGCACCCGCCGCCAGCCGCCGCCGCACCTTTACCAGCTCGCCCTGTTGCGGCCGCCGACCAATGGGGCGCGCGCGCAACCGGCCGCCGCACCCGAGCCCATAAAGCACCCCCACCCCGGCTGCGCCGGCATTCCCGCTCACGCCGCGGAGAGTACACGTTAGTTCGTTGTCGCTGTTGGTTATCGTGATGTCGGGACGCGGAAGTGGACGCAAAGCTGCTGCCTTGGCTGAGTTGCTGCTCACGTTAGCAGGACCTGCCGGGAAGAAGAAGAAGAAGTCTACACCGCAGTGCTTTCGCTGCCAAAAGCTTGGCCACGTCGCCAAGCAATGCAGCGGAGCAGTCGCGTGCTTGAAGTGTGCGCAAGCACACGACACACGCGACTGCAAGAAGCCGAAGGACGCCCCCTGCACATGCGCCAACTGCGGTGGCGCACACGCGGCTAACGCCCGTTCCTGCGCGTACAGGAGAAATTGGCGCGGACCAGAGAAGACGCAGAAGCAAGTGACCACCACACGCGAAGAGGTGGTCACTCGCTCAGAAGACGCCATCACCAGGCGCCTCAACGACGCCGTAGAAGAAGCCATGTCCGCCTTCAAATCCGCCATGGCGGAAGAGAGGGCGGCCATGCTGGCGGAACTGGGCGAGGCTCGGCGTCAGATTGCTGAGCTGACGCAGGAGCTTCGCTCAGCCAAGGCAGCTTCCGCCACAGCGGTCGACACCGCCAGCCAGACGACTCCTCCACGAGAGAAGAAGTTTGCGACGGTGGCCACGCAGACCGACGTGCCTGCCGAAGGGGAGCCCAAGACGGACACCGAGGCAGCAGCGCACGAAGACGAGTGGGAAGAAGTCCCATTCCTCCCGCTTCCGGACATGTACAGCGCAAGCGCTGTGACGCAGAAGATCGCTGCATCGCTTCGCGACGGTACTTACCCCCACCACGACAACCCTTATCCTTTCGTTCCTCCTAACCATCCTAAACCACAACTCCCACATCGCCCACTCGGGTATCCTGAAGGCCTACTCGGTCTTTCTAGGGAGGAGTTCAATCTGATTGACTCCTACCCTATTTTCACAGAGTGGCAGATGCGCTGCATCATCATCGCTCTCGTCAACGGAGAGTACGACAAAGCGGGATGCATTTTGCACAACATCCCAACCGAGGAAGAGCCCTCAGCCACAGCAAAGAAGAAAAAGAAAAGTCGTCATAACGACAAGTTCAGAAGATAGGTCATCGGCACTCCTTGCCATTACAGAAGAACCCACAAGTAAAGAAAGAAGTTTCATCAACATCCCAGGGGAGTAAAGGCCAACAGGCCACAAACTTCCACCCGAACCTCCTCACAGTGAGGAAGTCAGAAAAGGAGCAGAGAGAGAGGCTGCGCCGGCATTCGCCGAGCGGCAGTCGGGCGTTGAGCAAGTCTCCGTCAGTCTGTTACGCGAAGCCATAGGCCCCCGCTTGTACGGGTGACAAACCAGGGGTGTCTTTCGGATGCGCCTTTATTAAGGCGTAAACGAGCACTCACAGCAGATTGCCGATGTCGAGCGATTCTTCGTTTGCGATGCCAAGTTGCAGCGGCGCCTTGGGGCCCCAGCAGCCTGCTGCTGGTGGCAACGACGCCGTCTCTTCGTTTCCGCCGGTCGCTTTTCCGGTTGGCTCGAGCGCTTCAGCTGCCGCAGAGAATAGCTCTGCTCCCCCGAGCGTTAGGGCATTCACAGGTCAGGGCCTGGCCTCTGGCCAGTGTCCCGCGCCTGTTAGTGAGATAGGACCAAGTTCTGCCGCCGGAAACCTAACGGTGACGGCAACAAAGGCGGCGACTGGTAGTCCCATGGCAGCCATCGACTTTGCTTCCCTTACTTGCGTGCGACATGCAAACGGGGAATATACAACAAAAAGAAGTTCTTCTCTTCCACCCACCAGCGGTAGGATGTCTATGGCCACCCTGATGATCAGCACAGGGCAGGCACAAGCGCTGGCGCAGCACCTCACCCCTGCGCAAAGGAAACATCTACCAGTCAGTATCCTCCCTAAACCAAACCCCATAGCCCTACCCAAAAAGACCGCTCCCGCTCCTAAACCCTCTCCTCCCGAACAAACCACGTCCCAACACCCATCTGCCCCACCCAAGCGCATCAAAGACGTGGTTAAAAGTGCCAGAAAGCACAAAACCACCGTCAGGCGCAAGCAAACCAAGAAAGCGTCATCCATCCCACCGCCCACCACCAAGGCACGTACACCCTCCCCCTCCGGGAGCGGTGACGAGTCAGACTGCCCCCTCGTCATCGACGAATACCGCGAGACCACCTCCGCAGGCACCGATGGCGATGGCTTCCAGAAAGCGCGAAAAACCGCCCGCTTACCCGTCACTCAGCAGGCGAGAGGCATTGCTTCCACAAGCAATAAGTTCCTGCCGCTGTCTGACGAGGACGAAGCGGTGCCCGCGAGCGGACCCGCGAGTGGTGATGCGCCACAACCCACACACACACAAAGACACAGACTCCCCCCCATAATCGCCGAATTCAGCAACAACTACGAGGAGCTTCACTCCCTCGTCAGTAACTGCTTAGGCGAGAAGCAGTTTACTGCTAAGTCCGCCGGAGGGGACAAAATCAAACTTATGTTCAGAGAGCTGGACGATTACACTGCTGTGAAGGCCCTGCTCTCTGAACATAAAGTCCCCCACTACACCTTCCCCACAGCCAAGCAGAGACTGATGAAGCTGGTAATAAGGGACTTACCCCGCAAAGTCGGCACTGACGCTATTAAGAAGGACCTGCAGAGGCAGGGCTTCGAAGTAAATAGCGTCACCCACATGAGGGAAGTATACAGTGGTAACAAATGGCCACTGTATCAAGCCAATTTACCTGACACCCCTCAAAACAGGCAGAAACACATCACACACGTCCTGTCAGTGCCTGTCACAGTCGAACCACTACGCAGGAAAAGTGGCAACGTGCAGTGCTATAACTGCCAAGGATTAGGGCACGTTGCCAAGCACTGCGACATGCCAACTAGGTGCATGAAATGCGCAGAAGGGCACCCCACATCCGAGTGCTCCTTAGAGAGAGGCGATCCCAAAAGCAAGTGCGCCCTATGCGGCGAATCTGGACACGGCGCCTTCTACCAAGGCTGCCGTGTACAAAAAGAGTACCGCCTACGCGCACAAGGCACCAAGCCCCCCGCCACACAGAAAACCAACCGTGGCGGCGGTCCTACGAACTCGAGAGCGCCGGCCAATCCACCTACGTACTCGAGAGCGCCGGCCAATCCACATACGCGACCAACAACTACCCGTTCGAGACCGCGAGGTAGCGCAAGCTACGCGACCGTGGCAGGCACTGACAGGAGTCAACAAACGACCCCAACAATACACCTAGCCCAGCAGCCGATCCCCGCTAACGGAGAAACGTCCAGGGAAGCCTCCTCCCCTCAAACTCTTAAGTCCAGTCTGCAGCCAGTAGCGGCAGCTGAGTGCTCGTCACAAGGCCCTCAGCCCAGCACTCCTGAAGAGAGTGCAAATGCCCTACGGCCGTCAGGAGTTGTGGAGCAAACGTTAGGCCTCCTAACGCAACTGCTCCACGAAATCAGGCAACAGAACGCCCAAATCCTAACCGCCATCAATTTGGTGCTCCAAGGGTCGCATAACAATGCGACTACAGCAGAGAAATCCTCCCCTAAGTGATGGATAGACGACCCCACATCCAAGGACTCAGAATGTGCGTCTTCAACGCAAACGGTATCGTCGGACAAAACAACGAGTTCCGCGAGTTCCTACGCGATGAAAACATAGACGTATGTATGGTGGCCGAGACACACCTAAAACCGGGTGTAAGGGTGTCGGTACCCAACTACAACTGCTATAGGACCGACCGGCCCACCGCAGGAGGCGGGGTAGCAACATACGTCAAACGCGGAATCCCCCATCATCAGGTTCACCCACCAGCAACTAGGCAAATAGAAACAGCGGCAATAGAGATTGCCACCGTCACAGGGCCCCTCACTGTCGTTGCAGCATATCGCCCTCCCTCCTACACTCTGGAAGAGGACGACATAGCAGCCCTAGGACAAATCAGAGGAAAACTCTTCATTGGCGGCGACCTGAACGCCAAGCACGCAGACTGGCACTCGCGAAACTCAAACAGAGCTGGTCGTCAACTGCAACGACTCGCGCGCACCCACCACTTTCACATATGGGGTCCAGAGGAGCCCACCCACTTCCCCAGAAACGGGGGAAGGGCGGACGTCCTCGACATAGCGCTCACCAAAAGAATAGCGGGATTTGTGACCGCGCAATCGGTTAACCGAATGTCTTCCGATCACAATCCCGTGATTCTCGAGGTCGACATAGGAGACTGGGTACCTCTCCAGCAACAACACGTCTCATACAAGCGCACTAACTGGGAGCAATTCAAAGTTGACGTAACTTCAGCAATTGCCCAGGCCCCGCCTCCAACTGCAGATTCTGCAGAACAGGCGCTTAAAGATCTCACCAGCACGATCCTGCAAGCAGCAAAGGAGGCCACACCACGGCCACCGGACGGCCCTCCCCCAGTTAAGCAACTCCCGCCGCACCTGCTTGCCCAAATTAGAAACAAAAATAGGATCGCCAAAGAGTGGAAGCTCACAAAGAACCCCGTAACTAGGAGGCTACTGAACCGCCTACAAAGAGAGCTCAAGGTCGCACTCACTGAGCACCGCAACCAGCAATGGTCGGCGCGACTTTCGGCCCTCCGCGTGGACGACAATAGCCTCTGGCAGGCGACCAAACAGATCACCAAAAGACGCGCCAGACTGCCACCTCTGCACGGCGAGCGCGGACTTGTCTTTAGCACCGCAGATAAGGCAAATGCCCTGGCAGATGCCTTTGAAAAACAGTTCCGCCCCGCAGAGGCGCAGGACAGGGACCATGAAGCCGTTGTTCGACGTCAGCTCGCCACATTCCTCGCGGCGGACGACGCCGATGACGACGAAGAAAACACACCGCTCTTCACACCCGACGACGTGAACAGAGTAATCAGGTCCCTACCCAACAAAAGAGCCCCTGGCCACGACCAGCTCAACAACGTAGTAGTGAAACACCTCCCACCCCCTGCCGTAGCCCACATCGCAAATATCTTTAATGAGATCACGCGTTCCCGCAAGTTTCCAAGGTGCTGGAAACACGCAGAAGTCGTTGCGATCGCGAAACCCGGTAAAGACCCGGTTATCCCGCAGAACCACCGACCTATCAGCCTTTTGCCAACCCTTAGCAAAATCTACGAACGCCTGCTACTTATTCCCATTCTCGACCACGTCAGAATACAACAAATCCTGCCTGACTTTCAGTTCGGTTTCCGGCAGGAACACTCCGCGCCCCAGCAACTAATGAGGGTCGTTGAAGCAGCTACTGAAAGCTTCAATCGCAAAAGTTACTGCGGGGTAGTGCTACTTGACGTAGCCGCTGCCTTTGACTCTGTCTGGCACACCGGGCTTCTCTACAAGCTATTCTCCCAAGGCTTCCCAGGTCCGATAGTGAAGCTACTCGCGAGCTATCTCTCCCAAAGGACTTTCTCCGTTAGGATCGAGTCGTCGCTTTCAACAAAACGGCGCATCAGGGCAGGCGTGCCCCAGGGGTCGGTACTGGGCCCGGTACTGTACAACCTGTACACTGCCGACCTCCCGACCGTACCGCTGGTGCACACTGCCCAGTACGCCGACGACACAGCGTTCTTCACGCGTAACCCGAACAGAGACAGGGTTACGCGAAGATTGCAAACAGCGCTGGACGAGACCGGCCGCTGGGCTAAAAAGTGGCGCATCACTCTCAATGAAACAAAAACCCAAGCCATTATGATCACCCGGAAACTGGGCAAGCGGGCTCCCGCCCGTCAGCCGCTACTGCTTAAGCTGAACGGCCAAGAACTCCCATGGCGACGAACCGCCAGGTACCTTGGAGTCACCCTCGACACCAGGCTCACCTGGAGGGCTCACATCGAGGACTTGCGCCGCAAAGCTAGTGGTAGGATGCAAATGTTGTATCCTATCCTAAACACCCAAAGCACCCTAGCGGCTGACATAGGAGTCAGAACCTACTGCTCACTGATACGACCACTAATGGAGTACGCTTGCCCTGTCTGGGGATACGCGGCGCACTGGCACCTCCGCAAACTTCAGTCAGTACAAAACCGCGCGCTCAAAAGGGCACTACACCTTCCCTTCCGCTTCCCCACTGCTGACCTACATGAAGCGGCTGGAATACAAACGCTCCACGAGCGCTTCATAGAACTGGCCGAAAGTTTTTACGAAAACACGGCCAGATCTGACAACCGACTAATCAAATACTTGGGACAGTACGACACAACACTGGACAGACACAGACGACCAAAAAGCATGTTAACTAACACAGCCTAAAAGGCAGCACAGCAACACCAAACACACTGCACCATAACATGACATACATGACAGCAAAGACAAACCACACATAAGCATAGAGGAGGAAATGTCCCAGAGGACAACACCCTCCACCACATATGCTCTCCTCGAAAGAGAGGATAGCACAAATGCAGTAGTCGGCGGCTGCGCCGGCACGCACTCCGCTGCTCGACTCGCTGCCGCTCGCACCGGTCGTTTTCGTTTCCGTTTCGTGTGCACCGTCGCTAGCCCATCGCCATGTCCGGACGCGGAAAGGGAGGCAAAGTCAAGGGCAAGTCAAAGTCCCGCTCAAGCAGGGCTGGGCTCCAGTTCCCGGTCGGCAGAATCCACCGCCTCCTGCGCAAGGGAAACTACGCAGAGCGCGTCGGCGCCGGGGCGCCCGTCTACCTCGCCGCCGTCATGGAGTACCTCGCGGCTGAGGTGCTCGAGCTGGCCGGAAACGCGGCCCGCGACAACAAGAAGACGCGCATCATCCCGCGCCACCTGCAGCTTGCCATCCGCAACGACGAGGAGCTCAACAAGCTCCTGTCGGGCGTCACCATCGCACAGGGTGGTGTCCTGCCCAACATCCAGGCCGTCCTGCTGCCAAAGAAGACCGAGAAGAAGGCCTAAAGGAGGCCAGGCAATCGCAGCCGCCGCGTGCTCCCCTGCACGCAACGCGCTTTGCCGGCTCGGCCCACAACAATCGGCCCTTTTCAGGGCCACCACACAAACCTACGTCCAAAGCAAAATTTCAGTCGTCCTCGCCGCACCTTGTTTTGTTTTTTAACTTTGCACTTTCACAGCACAGCCGCCGCCGGCGCACGTCCGCCATCTTGTCGTCCACACAGCCCGTGTGGCCCAACACACACACACACACACATTTTGCACGGTCGCAGTCGCCTTCCAAACGACAACGGCAGCAATAATGACCATTGTTAAAGGGAGGCGTGTCGACACACCGCCCTCCACTCCCGCGCGCAACGGCCGTCGACACGAACGAAACAGCTGATCCGGCCGCCTTGCCTCGGAAACCCCAACGCCGCCGCAAACACACAGAGCCAAACCACGCAAGCAAATAATCACCGCCTCTCGCACAACAACACACAGCCCGCCATCTCCGTCGCGATCGATACAAAGACACACAAACGAAGCAGCTCCACACACAGCCAGCCACATGACACGTTTCCTTTCCTTCTCCCCTCCCAGTCACATCACGTCGCTCACAAACGGAAAGAAAGAAACAAAGAAAGAAAGAGAGAGAGAAACAAACAAACAACACAGCGCACACACGCAGCAACAACACAGACTCTTTCGCACTTTTCAACTTCCGAACAGTGTGGTGGCCCTGAAAAGGGCCGTTTTCTAGTCTCTCCCACCCACAAGCACGGCCGCGGGAAGGCCAGCGCCCGCTGCGACGCAGCCTAACCGCCGAAACCGTACAGGGTGCGCCCCTGCCTCTTCAGGGCGTACACCACGTCCATGGCCGTCACAGTCTTGCGCTTGGCGTGCTCAGTGTACGTCACCGCGTCGCGGATCACGTTCTCCAGGAACACCTTCAGCACCCCGCGGGTCTCCTCGTAGATCAGACCAGAGATGCGCTTCACGCCGCCCCTGCGAGCCAGGCGGCGGATGGCGGGCTTCGTGATGCCCTGGATGTTGTCGCGCAACACCTTGCGGTGCCGCTTGGCGCCACCCTTGCCGAGCCCCTTTCCTCCCTTGCCGCGGCCTGTCATCCTTCCTTCCTCGGGCAAAGCAAAACGTGCACAAACAGCAGCTGCAGCGGCTGGAGAGTCGGCTACGGTCTGCGCCCAGCGCGCCCGCCGCCCCCCTATATAGACTCTGGCCCGCCCTCCCCCCACCACGCGCAACCGAGGGCATATAAGCGCAGCACGGAGGCGCGCGGGCCCGTTGTCAAGGCAGCACCGGACGCCGCGCCGCACCTAACCTCCACGCACGCCGCTCCGCTACCGCTACCGCCATGGCCCGCACAAAGCAAACGGCCCGCAAGTCCACCGGCGGAAAGGCGCCGCGCAAACAGCTCGCCACCAAGGCGGCGAGGAAGAGCGCGCCCGCCACCGGAGGCGTCAAGAAGCCCCACCGCTACAGGCCGGGCACCGTCGCCCTGCGAGAAATCAGGCGCTACCAGAAGAGCACAGAGCTGCTCATCCGCAAGCTGCCATTCCAGCGCCTAGTGCGCGAGATCGCCCAGGACTTCAAGACCGACCTGCGCTTCCAGAGCTCCGCAGTCATGGCCCTGCAGGAGGCCAGCGAGGCCTACCTCGTCGGCCTCTTCGAAGACACCAACCTGTGCGCAATCCACGCCAAGCGCGTCACCATCATGCCCAAGGACATCCAGCTCGCGCGCCGCATCCGCGGCGAGCGCGCCTAAACCGCGCCGCGGCACCGCACCGCACAAACAAAAACGGCCCTTTTCAGGGCCACTAACATCTCTCCGTCGCGAGCAACCTTTGTCGGTCGCCTGCCTCTCGCCCCGCAACCCAAAAACAAAAACCACCACTTCCCGTCCGTCCGCCACACCCGCTCACTCTGCCTGCCTGCTAGCAGCGCGCAACAATCACACATCATCCCTCCCCGGCGCACAATACCCAACGGCCGACGTCACACCGCACGGGTGGCTGGCCGGCCGCCGCTTTCGTTTCGAAAACAAAAACAAAAACACCCGCACTCCACTCCGACGGCCAACGGCCAGGCAGGCGCGCTCGCTCGCTCTACACGCCACCGAAATCCCCCGCCGACTCCTTCCCACATCTCAACGTGCCCCCCGTTGCAAAACATAACACACACAAAGGAACAAAACAAAGACCAGACACGACTCGACAAGACGACAGACATCCGAGAAGAACGAACGCAGGCAAGCCAACCAACGTATTCAAACAAAACAACAACGTGACAGAAAACCAACCGTCGGCCGCCGCCACAAACACGGCGACAATCAACCACGACAACAACAACAACACCGCTTACCGCTACCGCCGCCCACACCCGCCACCGACCCCCGCAATCCAACCACCGCGGCACGCAAACAGCATCCCCACGGGCATACAGACAGACCCCCACACCAAACGCAACACGACAATCAAAACCTTCCCCGACGTGCTTTGATGGCCCTGAGAAGGGCCGTTTTGGGCCGCGCGTCTCTTGCGCGCCACTAGACGACGACGGGGGGTGGGGACGACGGAGCCAAGCGCCAAACCCTTCCTTTCCCATCTCTTTCTCCTCTACTCTACTTCTTCTTCTTGGGCGAAGCCTTCGCCTTAGACGGCGTCGTCGCCTTCTTCGGGCGCGGCGCCTTCGGCTTCTTCGTCGGAACCTTGGCGGCCTTCTTCGCCTTCGACGGCGACTTGGCCTTGGCCGGCTTGGCCGCAGCCGCCTTCTTCGCACCCGCGGGAGCGGCCGACGCCGCAGACGCCTTCTTGGCGGCGCCCGCCTTCCGACCGGTCGCCGCCTTCACGCCACCAGCCTTCTTTGCGCCGGCCGCACGGGCGCCCTTCTTCTCCTTGCTGGCCGGAGCGGCGCGCTTCTTCTTGGCACCGCCAGCACGAGCCTTGCCGCCCTCGGCCGCCCCCCCGCCGCCGCCGGCGCCGGCAAGCTTGAACGAGCCGGACGCGCCCTTCCCCTTCGTCTGCACCAGCTCGCCCGCCACGACGGCCGACTTGAGGTACTTCTTGATAAACGGCGCCAGCTTCTCCGCGTCCAGCTTGTAGTGCGCGGCTATGTACTTCTTGATCGCCTGCAGCGACGACCCGCCGCGCTCCTTCAGACTCTTGATGGCGGCCGTCACCATCTCAGAGGTGCGCGGGTGCGCAGGCTTGGCGCGCGGCTTCTTCGCAGACGACGCAGACTTGGCCTTCTTCGTAGTGCCGGTGGCGGCGGGTGCCGCAGCAGTCTCGTTCGTAGCCGCCTGATCTGCCATTTCGACGACGCGCGTAACACACAGCGAGAGCGAGCGGGACGGCAGGCACGCAAGCACAGCACAGCAGCAGAGCAGAGAATCACAAGGCCCAGCCAGTGTCGCGGGCGGGCGCGGACGGCCGAGAGAGCGGCCGCCACTCTGCGCGCCGCCGCGCCGCGCCTCCCGCGCTTGCTACCGCCCAACGTCCGACAGCCTGTGCGGAGCAGCCCCAAACCTGCGCCACAACCGCCCGCGCCTTTCAAACCACCGAGGATGGGGCTACACACAGCCACACCACAGTCGCCAACCAGTCGCCACGGCAGCGCCGCAAACCACGGCCAAACTGCAGCTACCGCGCGCTACAGCCTGGGTCGGCCCGCCGAGAATCGCCGCCCCCGCCCAAATGCCGCCCCCACAGCCCCAGCCGACGACCCGCCACAATGGCCAAACCTTCGGCAAAACTCCCACACCGTCGCCGCGGCAGCCCGGCCAGCGCGGCCGGCGCCACAGCCACACAAGCCGAGGCGTGCGGCGATGACGGCCGTGCAAACGCGCCTCCGCCGCCCCATCGCCTTCCGTCGCCCTCCCGCCGTTTCCCGATCGGCCCGCAGCCGTCGGGCCACATCGCGCGCCGTCCTCCTCCTCTCGCCGGCCAACATTCACAGCCGTTTCTCACCAATTGCCCGCCGCAAACGGACGCCGCCTGCGCAACAGGCGCCGCCGCCCCTCGCCGCTTCCGACCCAACCCCTCGACCGAGGCAAACCGCAATCCGAATCTACAGACCAACCCAATCTGCCGTCAAGCACACACGACAGCCGACCTTACACGTTACGCGTTACACATTACGTTTACACGTCTACGTTAGGTTAGGTTAGGTGGACGTGGGTTAGGTTAAGGGGACTTGGGTTAGGTTAAGCGTCAAACTTAGGTTAAGCATTCAAACACGTCAGGCGTCAGAGGTTAGGTTAGGTTAGGTTACACGTTAGGTTAAGGGGTCAGTGCTAGGTTAAGAAGCGTCAAACGTAGGTTAAAAAAGCGTTCAAACGTGAGGCGTGAGCCGGACAGCTTACCTTACGTAGACGTTAGGGGCTCACAGGCTGAGCTCACCTCGCCACACCACAGGTTAGGTTCGGTTCGGTTCGCTCGGCTCAGCGTAAAGCGCCGAGGTCAGGGTTACGTTCGTTCACCTTCGGGCGCCACACTTTCGGTTGAAAGGTCGCGACGGGACGACGTCGGCACGCACGCCGCAAACGAACAAAAACGTACAGACGACGTCGGAAACCGCCGACAGACGGGGGAGCAGCACGACCACGACCAGACACCGAGCGCGAACGAGACACACGCGAACCACCCCCACCGGCCAAAGGGCACCACACAACAACCCAGAGCACCACGTGTCGACACCAGAGCAACCCGCCGCTCACGCGACATGGCTGGCACCGAAGGGCAACCGCCCGCAACTGCGCTTTCCGCGCCGGCCCGGATGCACGTCGTGCTACAACAACACCACTACCGTACACAGCCGCTGTTCACAACATCACTATCAATGGCGCGCCCGCGGCTCGCCGCCGTCGCAGTCGCAGCCCCAACGCCAGCACTTTTGCACCACCATTCACACGCACCGCAACACAGCTCGCCGACACAGCCGAACAAAACAAACACCACACAACAACAGCAACAACAACGCCGCCGCCTCTACTTGTGCCGGCGACCCACCCCGCCGATGGCGCACCTTTCGCCAGCCGGCAATCGACACACACGCACCCACCCACCGGGGCCCAGTGCAAAAAAAAAAAAAAAAAAAAAAAAAAAAAAAAAAACACACAAAAACAAAAAAACCAAACAACACAAACGACACGGGAAGCGCACACCGCCACTTCGCGCGCACGCCACCAACCAGTCGTCGTCTCAAAATAACAAACACAAACAAAATAAACTAACAACTAGGGCAACACAAAACAAAAACGCCTCGCACGAACCGAACCGCCCACAAAAAGGACAAGCACACGCACAGCCTCTGCTGACGACCACGACGCAGCGGCACGCTGCTCCTGTCCCGCGCCCCGCGCCCCGCGCCCCACTCGATTCACAACTCACGCGACACCGTCAACGACGGGCTCGCTTCCCGCAACCTACCACCTTTCCGCCACGACGCACAGCCCCAGCCCCACCCGACGACTGCACTTTCACCACCGCCTCCCCCTTCCCCCCCAAAACACACACACACACACACACACACACACACACACACACACACAGCCAGCCAAAAACGCACTCGCGACCCACACATGCACGTGCATCGGCACACGCCAACCAGTCAACGTCGACAACCACACGCAAGGCTCGAAACGAAAACGAAACCGGCGTCCTTCCACGTTGCCATCAAGCTACGCGACACAAGACACAAGGAACCAACACAACAGCCGGCCCCACTAATTCCCACTCTCACGCCGCAAAAAGCACACCGACACCGCCAAACACGCACGCACATTCCCCTTCGCACTGACACCACCGACCGGCTCGCTACCACACACCTCTCGGCAGCCGTTTTCACGCCAATTCGCCACACCGCCCACACAGTCGACAAGCGCCCGCCCTGTACGGCACACGCAACGACGCAGCGCAGCAAAGGGCGCCCGCAACACATACCTCTCCGCCGCCCGACGCGCCAACCGCCACGCCACACCACACCGCACCGCCAGCCACTCGCAAATTGTGCACTGCCACCAGCCACACGTCCAACACGCCGCGCCGCCTCCGGCCACCCGCCAGGGGGCGCTCACGTCCGCGACAACAGCGCGGCCCGCCGGGCCGGGCCGAACCGAACCGAGCCGCCGCTGCTCTGCACTCGGCACGGCCACACCCTGCTGCAGACCGGGCTCGTCCCTCTGTACGCGTCTGCCTGCGCATCAACACAACACGACCTTTTGTTTTTTTTTTTTCTCTCTCTACCGCCATCCCTTCTTCTCGCGTTTTACTCGTTGTTGCAGCAGCGGCGCACACCTACACATCCACAGCCCCAGCCGAGCCGGCCTCACCTCAGGGCCCGCCGCCAGCGTCTCCTCCTCGGGCACAGGTGCGGTGCTGTGGCCGCCCATCCAACCGCATTGCTGGCCGTCCAGCCACCAGGCGTTCCCACTGCCGCGAGCCACGCCGCGCACCGACCCTGCTGCAGAAAACGAAGCATAGCCAGAGACCGACCGATACACAAAGCAAGCCGTCGCCTCGCCTCTTGTCCTTCCTGCCTTCCTTCCGCCCCCGCCCTTCTCACACCACCGCCTCTCCACTTTCGCCCCCCCCTCCTTTTTTTTTTTTTTTTTTGTTTTCTTCTTTCTTTCTTTCTTTCTTTGGCCCTCTCTCCTTCCCGCCATGGCGGTTACGGCACCGCGCTGCAGCGGCAGATTTTTTTGCGCCCACACGCCTACTCCTACCACCATTAACCTTGCCCTGCCCTGCCCTGCCCTGCCCTGCCCTGCCCATCAACGTCGCAGTCGAACCGACGCTTGCCAACACACTGCCCACGTTCCTTTCTCTTTTCGGCCTACGCCCATTACGCGCCGCCGCCACAGCACCTTCCCTTCCCACAACACACCGACGTCATCACACGCACCCAAAACAGGGGCCACGACCGTGTTCCTCGCCCACTCCCATCCCGCACGGTACGCACATTCCCAACTACTACCGCGCACCCTCCCTTTCCAATCTGTGTGTCTCTGTGTCTGTGTCCTGTCCGCGCGTGACGCCTCTCAACATCCGCCGTCCCCCGTCCCGTTTTCGCCCCCATGCCGTCGTCGCGCCGCCTCCTCCCCGTCCACCGCCGCCCCTGTCCGCCCCGCACCACACCATACACCGCTGCTTGTCCCGGCCGTTGCCACCAAAGGCGCCGACCGCAAACGCGCCACGCCGCAGCCCCCGTGCGTCTCGCGCTCGCTTGCATCTCCGTGCCGACGCTGCCTCTCTTCCCGCTCGCACTCGACCTCGACAACACAGTCTTTGGCTCCGCCACTGCGTGTTCCGGTGGTACGCACGCTGCAACACGTATGTATTCATTACCAGAGCGATGGCGAGGCATGACAGCATCTCTGTCTGACCAGAGAGTTCTTTATCGCTGCTAGTCGGCGCTTGGACCGCGCCAGACGACAGTAGTGGCACGCACCGGGTCGCCAGGAACAGTTGTTATATATATATTGTAGCGTGAGTCGGGAGAGGTAGTAGTCGGTCGACAGTAGTAGCGGGTGGACGGTTGTACTGAGCGGGCGTCGGCGGCGTGCTCTGCTCGTCTCGCGACTCTGGTCACGGTTCGGGACGATGTATAGTCTATTGTGTTATAATCAAAAGGTGGTGTGACGCTGCATTGCGCAAATCTGATAACGTATGTTCATTGTACTTATTTTGTTCAACAACAAAAGCCCCACTATTACTTTTTTTCTAAAGTAACTTTTGTCTCTTAACGAAAAACATTCACTTTTTAAAGACTACTTCCTATGGCATTTCCCTCCAAGGAGTGCAATTAATTACCAGCCAGCACTCATTCATTGCACACAGCTGTGTAAGGGGTATCTACAATTGAGGAGCGGATATAAATGCAATTTTTTTGTTTTTTTTTGTTTTTTTTTTTTTTTTTTTTTTTTGTGTGTGTGTGTGTGTGTTGTAACCTCCCAGCAAAATTTAAAATAATGGACAATGTTATTTACGGATGCTAATGGACATTGCGCTAATTGTAACCTCGCCCACAATGAGAGGTATTGAAAATGGCAACAAAAATGTGAAATTCGCAATCTGACTCAAATATAAAGTCTTCACACAACATTTAAAAAAGTCCGTTCAGTGACAAGAAACTTCAATTAAACCGAAATATCGGTCTTTGGCCCTGTGCAAAACAATCAGAATTAAAGTCTTACCTCCGAATAAATGGATGTCACATTTCTGCTCTGGTTGTTGCGCAGCGCTTGGAGGAACTGCATTGCAAATAATAATATTCTCTTTTTTTGTGATTTTAGTGACATTTTTCTTCAAAGAAGTGGAATGAAATGTGAAGTGCAACGAACTCTTTAGTTCAATAAACAATTAAATGTTTGAAAAATGCTTTTGAAATAAAAATTATTATTGGGGAACTTGTTGGAGAATAATTACAATAAATACAATTTTTCATTATCTAATGATTATATTAATTAACAGTATACCTTATTCACCATCTTGACCAGTGTTGCCGACCGCCTACATCACACAACCGCGCTCGGCTGCTACTACTGACCGACCGCTCTGCATGACGACTATTAGCGTACTGCACGCGACGACTACTGACAGAGTACAGCCCTCAACTACACATAGCTACGGACTCGCAACGACTACTGACTGACTGAGAACCGCTCGCAACACTCGCGCAGTCCAGCGCAAACTCTCTGGTCACAGATGCTACAATGTCTCGCCATCGCTACTATGTTACATACGTGTTTCAGTGTCTTTTTCATTGGGGTAACGATCTTTGGCTCTTTTTATTCTGAATACAGGGCCAAAGGTCAACGCTGCTGCCCTTATACAATTTATCAGGTTTCATTATGTCTGTTGCAATGTTACATACGGTTCACTCTTTCATTAATATTATCGTTGGGTTTGTTTTGTAGGGACGTTAACATTCTGGCACATTTTTATTATCATCGGACTCTCTGCTATTTGTGCAGGGAGGTTATACCTGGGTCCATTTCCATTTTAATATTGATAGACTTTTTGTTTTCTCGTTGTTTTTCCTTCTTTTTTTTTTGTTTTGTTTTTCCCGCTCTCACCACCACCGCCGCATCACGCCTTCCGTTTTCTTGGTTTCTTTTCTGTTCTTCAACTGCTTCAACATCACCGCGCCCCATTTCCACACCACAGCCATCAGCCTCCAAGACGGGCGGGCGCAGTGTGCCATTTCCGGCGCACAAGCACACCCGTACGGTACTCTCCTCGCCCCCACGCCACCAACAACACAGCGACCACGCGGCTTTCAGGCATGGCACGGCACCGGCGAAATGCGCCGCCCCCGCCCCTCCGCGCATCCGTCCGTCTCGCCACGTTCACTGACAGCCGCGTCTGCGGCTACACCACGACAACCACAACACAACACCGCTCCCCTCCCTGGCAACTCACATTGTTTTTCTCCTCCTCTTTTGCACAAACCACAACGCCGAGCACAGGCGCAAGCCACCCACACCGCGCCCCTCCCCGTCCCGTCTTTGGCCGCCGCTCCTCGTTTGCCCCCTCCCATCTCCCGAAATGCCATGCCAGCAGCGTTACGCATGCCCCTCCCCTGTCCACACAACACTACCGCCTAACGAACAGCCTTCCGGGCCACATGCAGGGCACGCCCACCTCCAAACACTGCCAATTCACGGACGCACGCACACACACACTCACTTTCTCGACACCTTTCTGTACGGAGGGTGCGTCATCTCGACCGTGACAGAGTGACGGCAACTATCGACGATCCATTTCCCCCCAATGGTAAAACATGTCCACTAACACCTACATACATCATTCACGTACACAGACAATAGCATACACACAATGGGAGGGCACACGAACATGGACGGCACGGCACTGTCATACACTCTTCCTCAGAACCATATCAACAAACGTTACGTACATCCGGGAAAGCGAAAGCGAAAGCAAAAGCAAAGGCAAAGCCCAATGCAGCCGTCAAAGGTAACGTTCACCACGGCAGACACTTGCAGCCGCGCCGCCGTTAAACGCATTTCAGTGCGGCTCCAATACGCCTCCGACACGGGAACGTTCCGTTGCTCTACGAATGCGTTTCTCCCCTTTTTCCCTTCCTCTCTCTTTTGCCCCCCCTCCTTGCACTCTTGCCTCATTCCTCACGTTCTGCCCAGACATTCGACCGATCAAAGTCAACCTTTCGTTACCGTTCTCAGCGCGACGGTGTACAACAGTATGACGGGTGTGCCCAAGACTTCGGTTCAGTTGCGTGACGCCCGTCTATCGCGCCGATCGACAGTTACTCAGGGGGCGACGGATCGGACCACGTCACCGACACACAAAACACTTTCAAACAAACAAATACGCACCGGATGGACACAGACAAACACGTGTACAGACATTCGCCAAACAAACGACCGCCGCCGCCGCCGCCGCCGCCGCCGTCGTCGTCTAGCGTCGCGCTTACTGTACTGCACTGGACACGCGTGCATCTTGAATGACGACATCGGTGTGCGTGCGTCGTACGCAATCAGTCAGACACGGCTATCAAACATCAGAGTCGAATGGTACATCATCGTGCGTGTTCGCCGTACACGTACAGTACAATACAACAACAATGCGTCTTAATGGCACGTTCATTTCAACGTCACTCACACACCTCCACGCTGCAGTTACGTCGCACCATTGTCAAACTCGGCGTACAGCAAAGGGAATAGTGGGCGGCAAAAAAAAAAAAAACAACCAAACAAAAACATTTCACATTTCACCCTCGCCATGTATGATGTGCAAAAAAACAAACCCGCAAACGGCCGTCGTTACGGTGACACAAAAGTCGCCGATCGCACAGTCCCCCCTCGCAGACGGGTAACACACACACACACACCAACAACACCAATGGGTCAAAAACCACGCCAACGAGGCGTGCCACCATTCCACGCCACGGCGACCAACCTCGTGGCCGTACCCCGCGCAACACGCTTTGACGCGCCCCCCCACCCACAATCAAAATGCACACATACATCACAGCCGTCCACACAAACAACAACAACAATTCCGCCCTTCCCGCAAAAGGCAAGTTGGTGGCCCTGAAAAGGGCCGTTTTGCCGCTCTCGCAACGGAGGAGCCTTCTCCATCCTTCCTTCCATTCCAGAGCCACCTCCTTACTTGGAGCTCGTGTACTTGGTCACCGCCTTCGTGCCCTCGCTCACGGCGTGCTTGGCCAGCTCGCCAGGCAGCAACAGCCGCACAGCGGTCTGGATCTCGCGGGACGTGATGGTCGAGCGCTTGTTGTAGTGCGCCAGCCGAGAAGCCTCGGCCGCAATGCGCTCGAAAATGTCGTTCACGAAGCTGTTCATGATGCTCATCGCCTTCGACGAGATGCCCGTGTCAGGGTGCACCTGCTTCAGCACCTTGTAGATGTAGATGGCATAGCTCTCCTTCCTCTTGCGCTTCTTCTTCTTGTCGCCCTTCGAAATGTTCTTCTGCGCCTTGCCAGCCTTCTTGGCGGCCTTCCCGCTAGTCTTGGGCGGCATCTCGAACCAACGTACGGCAGCAGCAACACCAGTACCAAGCGCTCCGCTCTAGTCAGCGTCTCCCCACACAGTGGCACCCGCCGCCAGCCGCCGCCGCACCTTTACCAGCTCGCCCTGTTGCGGCCGCCGACCAATGGGGCGCGCGCGCAACCGGCCGCCGCACCCGAGCCCATAAAGCACCCCCACCCCGCAGCACCTCACCCCTGCGCAAAGGAAACATCTACCAGTCAGTATCCTCCCTAAACCAAACCCCATAGCCCTACCCAAAAAGACCGCTCCCGCTCCTAAACCCTCTCCTCCCGAACAAACCACGTCCCAACACCCATCTGCCCCACCCAAGCGCATCAAAGACGTGGTTAAAAGTGCCAGAAAGCACAAAACCACCGTCAGGCGCAAGCAAACCAAGAAAGCGTCATCCATCCCACCGCCCACCACCAAGGCACGTACACCCTCCCCCTCCGGGAGCGGTGACGAGTCAGACTGCCCCCTCGTCATCGACGAATACCGCGAGACCACCTCCGCAGGCACCGATGGCGATGGCTTCCAGAAAGCGCGAAAAACCGCCCGCTTACCCGTCACTCAGCAGGCGAGAGGCATTGCTTCCACAAGCAATAAGTTCCTGCCGCTGTCTGACGAGGACGAAGCGGTGCCCGCGAGCGGACCCGCGAGTGGTGATGCGCCACAACCCACACACACACAAAGACACAGACTCCCCCCCATAATCGCCGAATTCAGCAACAACTACGAGGAGCTTCACTCCCTCGTCAGTAACTGCTTAGGCGAGAAGCAGTTTACTGCTAAGTCCGCCGGAGGGGACAAAATCAAACTTATGTTCAGAGAGCTGGACGATTACACTGCTGTGAAGGCCCTGCTCTCTGAACATAAAGTCCCCCACTACACCTTCCCCACAGCCAAGCAGAGACTGATGAAGCTGGTAATAAGGGACTTACCCCGCAAAGTCGGCACTGACGCTATTAAGAAGGACCTGCAGAGGCAGGGCTTCGAAGTAAATAGCGTCACCCACATGAGGGAAGTATACAGTGGTAACAAATGGCCACTGTATCAAGCCAATTTACCTGACACCCCTCAAAACAGGCAGAAACACATCACACACGTCCTGTCAGTGCCTGTCACAGTCGAACCACTACGCAGGAAAAGTGGCAACGTGCAGTGCTATAACTGCCAAGGATTAGGGCACGTTGCCAAGCACTGCGACATGCCAACTAGGTGCATGAAATGCGCAGAAGGGCACCCCACATCCGAGTGCTCCTTAGAGAGAGGCGATCCCAAAAGCAAGTGCGCCCTATGCGGCGAATCTGGACACGGCGCCTTCTACCAAGGCTGCCGTGTACAAAAAGAGTACCGCCTACGCGCACAAGGCACCAAGCCCCCCGCCACACAGAAAACCAACCGTGGCGGCGGTCCTACGAACTCGAGAGCGCCGGCCAATCCACCTACGTACTCGAGAGCGCCGGCCAATCCACATACGCGACCAACAACTACCCGTTCGAGACCGCGAGGTAGCGCAAGCTACGCGACCGTGGCAGGCACTGACAGGAGTCAACAAACGACCCCAACAATACACCTAGCCCAGCAGCCGATCCCCGCTAACGGAGAAACGTCCAGGGAAGCCTCCTCCCCTCAAACTCTTAAGTCCAGTCTGCAGCCAGTAGCGGCAGCTGAGTGCTCGTCACAAGGCCCTCAGCCCAGCACTCCTGAAGAGAGTGCAAATGCCCTACGGCCGTCAGGAGTTGTGGAGCAAACGTTAGGCCTCCTAACGCAACTGCTCCACGAAATCAGGCAACAGAACGCCCAAATCCTAACCGCCATCAATTTGGTGCTCCAAGGGTCGCATAACAATGCGACTACAGCAGAGAAATCCTCCCCTAAGTGATGGATAGACGACCCCACATCCAAGGACTCAGAATGTGCGTCTTCAACGCAAACGGTATCGTCGGACAAAACAACGAGTTCCGCGAGTTCCTACGCGATGAAAACATAGACGTATGTATGGTGGCCGAGACACACCTAAAACCGGGTGTAAGGGTGTCGGTACCCAACTACAACTGCTATAGGACCGACCGGCCCACCGCAGGAGGCGGGGTAGCAACATACGTCAAACGCGGAATCCCCCATCATCAGGTTCACCCACCAGCAACTAGGCAAATAGAAACAGCGGCAATAGAGATTGCCACCGTCACAGGGCCCCTCACTGTCGTTGCAGCATATCGCCCTCCCTCCTACACTCTGGAAGAGGACGACATAGCAGCCCTAGGACAAATCAGAGGAAAACTCTTCATTGGCGGCGACCTGAACGCCAAGCACGCAGACTGGCACTCGCGAAACTCAAACAGAGCTGGTCGTCAACTGCAACGACTCGCGCGCACCCACCACTTTCACATATGGGGTCCAGAGGAGCCCACCCACTTCCCCAGAAACGGGGGAAGGGCGGACGTCCTCGACATAGCGCTCACCAAAAGAATAGCGGGATTTGTGACCGCGCAATCGGTTAACCGAATGTCTTCCGATCACAATCCCGTGATTCTCGAGGTCGACATAGGAGACTGGGTACCTCTCCAGCAACAACACGTCTCATACAAGCGCACTAACTGGGAGCAATTCAAAGTTGACGTAACTTCAGCAATTGCCCAGGCCCCGCCTCCAACTGCAGATTCTGCAGAACAGGCGCTTAAAGATCTCACCAGCACGATCCTGCAAGCAGCAAAGGAGGCCACACCACGGCCACCGGACGGCCCTCCCCCAGTTAAGCAACTCCCGCCGCACCTGCTTGCCCAAATTAGAAACAAAAATAGGATCGCCAAAGAGTGGAAGCTCACAAAGAACCCCGTAACTAGGAGGCTACTGAACCGCCTACAAAGAGAGCTCAAGGTCGCACTCACTGAGCACCGCAACCAGCAATGGTCGGCGCGACTTTCGGCCCTCCGCGTGGACGACAATAGCCTCTGGCAGGCGACCAAACAGATCACCAAAAGACGCGCCAGACTGCCACCTCTGCACGGCGAGCGCGGACTTGTCTTTAGCACCGCAGATAAGGCAAATGCCCTGGCAGATGCCTTTGAAAAACAGTTCCGCCCCGCAGAGGCGCAGGACAGGGACCATGAAGCCGTTGTTCGACGTCAGCTCGCCACATTCCTCGCGGCGGACGACGCCGATGACGACGAAGAAAACACACCGCTCTTCACACCCGACGACGTGAACAGAGTAATCAGGTCCCTACCCAACAAAAGAGCCCCTGGCCACGACCAGCTCAACAACGTAGTAGTGAAACACCTCCCACCCCCTGCCGTAGCCCACATCGCAAATATCTTTAATGAGATCACGCGTTCCCGCAAGTTTCCAAGGTGCTGGAAACACGCAGAAGTCGTTGCGATCGCGAAACCCGGTAAAGACCCGGTTATCCCGCAGAACCACCGACCTATCAGCCTTTTGCCAACCCTTAGCAAAATCTACGAACGCCTGCTACTTATTCCCATTCTCGACCACGTCAGAATACAACAAATCCTGCCTGACTTTCAGTTCGGTTTCCGGCAGGAACACTCCGCGCCCCAGCAACTAATGAGGGTCGTTGAAGCAGCTACTGAAAGCTTCAATCGCAAAAGTTACTGCGGGGTAGTGCTACTTGACGTAGCCGCTGCCTTTGACTCTGTCTGGCACACCGGGCTTCTCTACAAGCTATTCTCCCAAGGCTTCCCAGGTCCGATAGTGAAGCTACTCGCGAGCTATCTCTCCCAAAGGACTTTCTCCGTTAGGATCGAGTCGTCGCTTTCAACAAAACGGCGCATCAGGGCAGGCGTGCCCCAGGGGTCGGTACTGGGCCCGGTACTGTACAACCTGTACACTGCCGACCTCCCGACCGTACCGCTGGTGCACACTGCCCAGTACGCCGACGACACAGCGTTCTTCACGCGTAACCCGAACAGAGACAGGGTTACGCGAAGATTGCAAACAGCGCTGGACGAGACCGGCCGCTGGGCTAAAAAGTGGCGCATCACTCTCAATGAAACAAAAACCCAAGCCATTATGATCACCCGGAAACTGGGCAAGCGGGCTCCCGCCCGTCAGCCGCTACTGCTTAAGCTGAACGGCCAAGAACTCCCATGGCGACGAACCGCCAGGTACCTTGGAGTCACCCTCGACACCAGGCTCACCTGGAGGGCTCACATCGAGGACTTGCGCCGCAAAGCTAGTGGTAGGATGCAAATGTTGTATCCTATCCTAAACACCCAAAGCACCCTAGCGGCTGACATAGGAGTCAGAACCTACTGCTCACTGATACGACCACTAATGGAGAACGCTTGCCCTGTCTGGGGATACGCGGCGCACTGGCACCTCCGCAAACTTCAGTCAGTACAAAACCGCGCGCTCAAAAGGGCACTACACCTTCCCTTCCGCTTCCCCACTGCTGACCTACATGAAGCGGCTGGAATACAAACGCTCCACGAGCGCTTCATAGAACTGGCCGAAAGTTTTTACGAAAACACGGCCAGATCTGACAACCGACTAATCAAATACTTGGGACAGTACGACACAACACTGGACAGACACAGACGACCAAAAAGCATGTTAACTAACACAGCCTAAAAGGCAGCATAGCAACACCAAACACACTGCACCATAACATGACATACATGACAGCAAAGACAAACCACACATAAGCATAGAGGAGGAAATGTCCCAGAGGACAACACCCTCCACCACATATGCTCTCCTCGAAAGAGAGGATAGCACAAATGCAGTAGTCGGCTGCGCCGGCACGCACTCCGCTGCTCGACTCGCTGCCGCTCGCACCGGTCGTTTTCGTTTCCGTTTCGTGTGCACCGTCGCTAGCCCATCGCCATGTCCGGACGCGGAAAGGGAGGCAAAGTCAAGGGCAAGTCAAAGTCCCGCTCAAGCAGGGCTGGGCTCCAGTTCCCGGTCGGCAGAATCCACCGCCTCCTGCGCAAGGGAAACTACGCAGAGCGCGTCGGCGCCGGGGCGCCCGTCTACCTCGCCGCCGTCATGGAGTACCTCGCGGCTGAGGTGCTCGAGCTGGCCGGAAACGCGGCCCGCGACAACAAGAAGACGCGCATCATCCCGCGCCACCTGCAGCTTGCCATCCGCAACGACGAGGAGCTCAACAAGCTCCTGTCGGGCGTCACCATCGCACAGGGTGGTGTCCTGCCCAACATCCAGGCCGTCCTGCTGCCAAAGAAGACCGAGAAGAAGGCCTAAAGGAGGCCAGGCAATCGCAGCCGCCGCGTGCTCCCCTGCACGCAACGCGCTTTGCCGGCTCGGCCCACAACAATCGGCCCTTTTCAGGGCCACCACACAAACCTACGTCCAAAGCAAAATTTCAGTCGTCCTCGCCGCACCTTGTTTTGTTTTTTAACTTTGCACTTTCACAGCACAGCCGCCGCCGGCGCACGTCCGCCATCTTGTCGTCCACACAGCCCGTGTGGCCCAACACACACACACACACACATTTTGCACGGTCGCAGTCGCCTTCCAAACGACAACGGCAGCAATAATGACCATTGTTAAAGGGAGGCGTGTCGACACACCGCCCTCCACTCCCGCGCGCAACGGCCGTCGACACGAACGAAACAGCTGATCCGGCCGCCTTGCCTCGGAAACCCCAACGCCGCCGCAAACACACAGAGCCAAACCACGCAAGCAGATAATCACCGCCTCTCGCACAACAACACACAGCCCGCCATCTCCGTCGCGATCGATACAAAGACACACAAACGAAGCAGCTCCACACACAGCCAGCCACATGACACGTTTCCTTTCCTTCTCCCCTCCCAGTCACATCACGTCGCTCACAAACGGAAAGAAAGAAACAAAGAAAGAAAGAGAGAGAGAAACAAACAAACAACACAGCGCACACACGCAGCAACAACACAGACTCTTTCGCACTTTTCAACTTCCGAACAGTGTGGTGGCCCTGAAAAGGGCCGTTTTCTAGTCTCTCCCACCCACAAGCACGGCCGCGGGAAGGCCAGCGCCCGCTGCGACGCAGCCTAACCGCCGAAACCGTACAGGGTGCGCCCCTGCCTCTTCAGGGCGTACACCACGTCCATGGCCGTCACAGTCTTGCGCTTGGCGTGCTCAGTGTACGTCACCGCGTCGCGGATCACGTTCTCCAGGAACACCTTCAGCACCCCGCGGGTCTCCTCGTAGATCAGACCAGAGATGCGCTTCACGCCGCCCCTGCGAGCCAGGCGGCGGATGGCGGGCTTCGTGATGCCCTGGATGTTGTCGCGCAACACCTTGCGGTGCCGCTTGGCGCCACCCTTGCCGAGCCCCTTTCCTCCCTTGCCGCGGCCTGTCATCCTTCCTTCCTCGGGCAAAGCAAAACGTGCACAAACAGCAGCTGCAGCGGCTGGAGAGTCGGCTACGGTCTGCGCCCAGCGCGCCCGCCGCCCCCCTATATAGACTCTGGCCCGCCCTCCCCCCACCACGCGCAACCGAGGGCATATAAGCGCAGCACGGAGGCGCGCGGGCCCGTTGTCAAGGCAGCACCGGACGCCGCGCCGCACCTAACCTCCACGCACGCCGCTCCGCTACCGCTACCGCCATGGCCCGCACAAAGCAAACGGCCCGCAAGTCCACCGGCGGAAAGGCGCCGCGCAAACAGCTCGCCACCAAGGCGGCGAGGAAGAGCGCGCCCGCCACCGGAGGCGTCAAGAAGCCCCACCGCTACAGGCCGGGCACCGTCGCCCTGCGAGAAATCAGGCGCTACCAGAAGAGCACAGAGCTGCTCATCCGCAAGCTGCCATTCCAGCGCCTAGTGCGCGAGATCGCCCAGGACTTCAAGACCGACCTGCGCTTCCAGAGCTCCGCAGTCATGGCCCTGCAGGAGGCCAGCGAGGCCTACCTCGTCGGCCTCTTCGAAGACACCAACCTGTGCGCAATCCACGCCAAGCGCGTCACCATCATGCCCAAGGACATCCAGCTCGCGCGCCGCATCCGCGGCGAGCGCGCCTAAACCGCGCCGCGGCACCGCACCGCACAAACAAAAACGGCCCTTTTCAGGGCCACTAACATCTCTCCGTCGCGAGCAACCTTTGTCGGTCGCCTGCCTCTCGCCCCGCAACCCAAAAACAAAAACCACCACTTCCCGTCCGTCCGCCACACCCGCTCACTCTGCCTGCCTGCTAGCAGCGCGCAACAATCACACATCATCCCTCCCCGGCGCACAATACCCAACGGCCGACGTCACACCGCACGGGTGGCTGGCCGGCCGCCGCTTTCGTTTCGAAAACAAAAACAAAAACACCCGCACTCCACTCCGACGGCCAACGGCCAGGCAGGCGCGCTCGCTCGCTCTACACGCCACCGAAATCCCCCGCCGACTCCTTCCCACATCTCAACGTGCCCCCCGTTGCAAAACATAACACACACAAAGGAACAAAACAAAGACCAGACACGACTCGACAAGACGACAGACATCCGAGAAGAACGAACGCAGGCAAGCCAACCAACGTATTCAAACAAAACAACAACGTGACAGAAAACCAACCGTCGGCCGCCGCCACAAACACGGCGACAATCAACCACGACAACAACAACAACACCGCTTACCGCTACCGCCGCCCACACCCGCCACCGACCCCCGCAATCCAACCACCGCGGCACGCAAACAGCATCCCCACGGGCATACAGACAGACCCCCACACCAAACGCAACACGACAATCAAAACCTTCCCCGACGTGCTTTGATGGCCCTGAGAAGGGCCGTTTTGGGCCGCGCGTCTCTTGCGCGCCACTAGACGACGACGGGGGGTGGGGACGACGGAGCCAAGCGCCAAACCCTTCCTTTCCCATCTCTTTCTCCTCTACTCTACTTCTTCTTCTTGGGCGAAGCCTTCGCCTTAGACGGCGTCGTCGCCTTCTTCGGGCGCGGCGCCTTCGGCTTCTTCGTCGGAACCTTGGCGGCCTTCTTCGCCTTCGACGGCGACTTGGCCTTGGCCGGCTTGGCCGCAGCCGCCTTCTTCGCACCCGCGGGAGCGGCCGACGCCGCAGACGCCTTCTTGGCGGCGCCCGCCTTCCGACCGGTCGCCGCCTTCACGCCACCAGCCTTCTTTGCGCCGGCCGCACGGGCGCCCTTCTTCTCCTTGCTGGCCGGAGCGGCGCGCTTCTTCTTGGCACCGCCAGCACGAGCCTTGCCGCCCTCGGCCGCCCCCCCGCCGCCGCCGGCGCCGGCAAGCTTGAACGAGCCGGACGCGCCCTTCCCCTTCGTCTGCACCAGCTCGCCCGCCACGACGGCCGACTTGAGGTACTTCTTGATAAACGGCGCCAGCTTCTCCGCGTCCAGCTTGTAGTGCGCGGCTATGTACTTCTTGATCGCCTGCAGCGACGACCCGCCGCGCTCCTTCAGACTCTTGATGGCGGCCGTCACCATCTCAGAGGTGCGCGGGTGCGCAGGCTTGGCGCGCGGCTTCTTCGCAGACGACGCAGACTTGGCCTTCTTCGTAGTGCCGGTGGCGGCGGGTGCCGCAGCAGTCTCGTTCGTAGCCGCCTGATCTGCCATTTCGACGACGCGCGTAACACACAGCGAGAGCGAGCGGGACGGCAGGCACGCAAGCACAGCACAGCAGCAGAGCAGAGAATCACAAGGCCCAGCCAGTGTCGCGGGCGGGCGCGGACGGCCGAGAGAGCGGCCGCCACTCTGCGCGCCGCCGCGCCGCGCCTCCCGCGCTTGCTACCGCCCAACGTCCGACAGCCTGTGCGGAGCAGCCCCAAACCTGCGCCACAACCGCCCGCGCCTTTCAAACCACCGAGGATGGGGCTACACACAGCCACACCACAGTCGCCAACCAGTCGCCACGGCAGCGCCGCAAACCACGGCCAAACTGCAGCTACCGCGCGCTACAGCCTGGGTCGGCCCGCCGAGAATCGCCGCCCCCGCCCAAATGCCGCCCCCACAGCCCCAGCCGACGACCCGCCACAATGGCCAAACCTTCGGCAAAACTCCCACACCGTCGCCGCGGCAGCCCGGCCAGCGCGGCCGGCGCCACAGCCACACAAGCCGAGGCGTGCGGCGATGACGGCCGTGCAAACGCGCCTCCGCCGCCCCATCGCCTTCCGTCGCCCTCCCGCCGTTTCCCGATCGGCCCGCAGCCGTCGGGCCACATCGCGCGCCGTCCTCCTCCTCTCGCCGGCCAACATTCACAGCCGTTTCTCACCAATTGCCCGCCGCAAACGGACGCCGCCTGCGCAACAGGCGCCGCCGCCCCTCGCCGCTTCCGACCCAACCCCTCGACCGAGGCAAACCGCAATCCGAATCTACAGACCAACCCAATCTGCCGTCAAGCACACACGACAGCCGACCTTACACGTTACGCGTTACACATTACGTTTACACGTCTACGTTAGGTTAGGTTAGGTGGACGTGGGTTAGGTTAAGGGGACTTGGGTTAGGTTAAGCGTCAAACTTAGGTTAAGCATTCAAACACGTCAGGCGTCAGAGGTTAGGTTAGGTTAGGTTAGGTTACACGTTAGGTTAAGGGGTCAGTGCTAGGTTAAGAAGCGTCAAACGTAGGTTAAAAAAGCGTTCAAACGTGAGGCGTGAGCCGGACAGCTTACCTTACGTAGACGTTAGGGGCTCACAGGCTGAGCTCACCTCGCCACACCACAGGTTAGGTTCGGTTCGGTTCGCTCGGCTCAGCGTAAAGCGCCGAGGTCAGGGTTACGTTCGTTCACCTTCGGGCGCCACACTTTCGGTTGAAAGGTCGCGACGGGACGACGTCGGCACGCACGCCGCAAACGAACAAAAACGTACAGACGACGTCGGAAACCGCCGACAGACGGGGGAGCAGCACGACCACGACCAGACACCGAGCGCGAACGAGACACACGCGAACCACCCCCACCGGCCAAAGGGCACCACACAACAACCCAGAGCACCACGTGTCGACACCAGAGCAACCCGCCGCTCACGCGACATGGCTGGCACCGAAGGGCAACCGCCCGCAACTGCGCTTTCCGCGCCGGCCCGGATGCACGTCGTGCTACAACAACACCACTACCGTACACAGCCGCTGTTCACAACATCACTATCAATGGCGCGCCCGCGGCTCGCCGCCGTCGCAGTCGCAGCCCCAACGCCAGCACTTTTGCACCACCATTCACACGCACCGCAACACAGCTCGCCGACACAGCCGAACAAAACAAACACCACACAACAACAGCAACAACAACGCCGCCGCCTCTACTTGTGCCGGCGACCCACCCCGCCGATGGCGCACCTTTCGCCAGCCGGCAATCGACACACACGCACCCACCCACCGGGGCCCAGTGCAAAAAAAAAAAAAAAAAAAAAAAAAAAAAAAAAAAAAAAACCACACAAAAACAAAAAAACCAAACAACACAAACGACACGGGAAGCGCACACCGCCACTTCGCGCGCACGCCACCAACCAGTCGTCGTCTCAAAATAACAAACACAAACAAAATAAACTAACAACTAGGGCAACACAAAACAAAAACGCCTCGCACGAACCGAACCGCCCACAAAAAGGACAAGCACACGCACAGCCTCTGCTGACGACCACGACGCAGCGGCACGCTGCTCCTGTCCCGCGCCCCGCGCCCCGCGCCCCACTCGATTCACAACTCACGCGACACCGTCAACGACGGGCTCGCTTCCCGCAACCTACCACCTTTCCGCCACGACGCACAGCCCCAGCCCCACCCGACGACTGCACTTTCACCACCGCCTCCCCCTTCCCCCCCAAAACACACACACACACACACACACACACACACACACACACAGCCAGCCAAAAACGCACTCGCGACCCACACATGCACGTGCATCGGCACACGCCAACCAGTCAACGTCGACAACCACACGCAAGGCTCGAAACGAAAACGAAACCGGCGTCCTTCCACGTTGCCATCAAGCTACGCGACACAAGACACAAGGAACCAACACAACAGCCGGCCCCACTAATTCCCACTCTCACGCCGCAAAAAGCACACCGACACCGCCAAACACGCACGCACATTCCCCTTCGCACTGACACCACCGACCGGCTCGCTACCACACACCTCTCGGCAGCCGTTTTCACGCCAATTCGCCACACCGCCCACACAGTCGACAAGCGCCCGCCCTGTACGGCACACGCAACGACGCAGCGCAGCAAAGGGCGCCCGCAACACATACCTCTCCGCCGCCCGACGCGCCAACCGCCACGCCACACCACACCGCACCGCCAGCCACTCGCAAATTGTGCACTGCCACCAGCCACACGTCCAACACGCCGCGCCGCCTCCGGCCACCCGCCAGGGGGCGCTCACGTCCGCGACAACAGCGCGGCCCGCCGGGCCGGGCCGAACCGAACCGAGCCGCCGCTGCTCTGCACTCGGCACGGCCACACCCTGCTGCAGACCGGGCTCGTCCCTCTGTACGCGTCTGCCTGCGCATCAACACAACACGACCTTTTGTTTTTTTTTTTTCTCTCTCTACCGCCATCCCTTCTTCTCGCGTTTTACTCGTTGTTGCAGCAGCGGCGCACACCTACACATCCACAGCCCCAGCCGAGCCGGCCTCACCTCAGGGCCCGCCGCCAGCGTCTCCTCCTCGGGCACAGGTGCGGTGCTGTGGCCGCCCATCCAACCGCATTGCTGGCCGTCCAGCCACCAGGCGTTCCCACTGCCGCGAGCCACGCCGCGCACCGACCCTGCTGCAGAAAACGAAGCATAGCCAGAGACCGACCGATACACAAAGCAAGCCGTCGCCTCGCCTCTTGTCCTTCCTGCCTTCCTTCCGCCCCCGCCCTTCTCACACCACCGCCTCTCCACTTTCGCCCCCCCCTCCTTTTTTTTTTTTTTTTTTTGTTTTCTTCTTTCTTTCTTTCTTTCTTTGGCCCTCTCTCCTTCCCGCCATGGCGGTTACGGCACCGCGCTGCAGCGGCAGATTTTTTTGCGCCCACACGCCTACTCCTACCACCATTAACCTTGCCCTGCCCTGCCCTGCCCTGCCCTGCCCTGCCCATCAACGTCGCAGTCGAACCGACGCTTGCCAACACACTGCCCACGTTCCTTTCTCTTTTCGGCCTACGCCCATTACGCGCCGCCGCCACAGCACCTTCCCTTCCCACAACACACCGACGTCATCACACGCACCCAAAACAGGGGCCACGACCGTGTTCCTCGCCCACTCCCATCCCGCACGGTACGCACATTCCCAACTACTACCGCGCACCCTCCCTTTCCAATCTGTGTGTCTCTGTGTCTGTGTCCTGTCCGCGCGTGACGCCTCTCAACATCCGCCGTCCCCCGTCCCGTTTTCGCCCCCATGCCGTCGTCGCGCCGCCTCCTCCCCGTCCACCGCCGCCCCTGTCCGCCCCGCACCACACCATACACCGCTGCTTGTCCCGGCCGTTGCCACCAAAGGCGCCGACCGCAAACGCGCCACGCCGCAGCCCCCGTGCGTCTCGCGCTCGCTTGCATCTCCGTGCCGACGCTGCCTCTCTTCCCGCTCGCACTCGACCTCGACAACACAGTCTTTGGCTCCGCCACTGCGTGTTCCGGTGGTACGCACGCTGCAACACGTATGTATTCATTACCAGAGCGATGGCGAGGCATGACAGCATCTCTGTCTGACCAGAGAGTTCTTTATCGCTGCTAGTCGGCGCTTGGACCGCGCCAGACGACAGTAGTGGCACGCACCGGGTCGCCAGGAACAGTTGTTATATATATATTGTAGCGCGAGTCGGGAGAGGTAGTAGTCGGTCGACAGTAGTAGCGGGTGGACGGTTGTACTGAGCGGGCGTCGGCGGCGTGCTCTGCTCGTCTCGCGACTCTGGTCACGGTTCGGGACGATGTATAGTCTATTGTGTTATAATCAAAAGGTGGTGTGACGCTGCATTGCGCAAATCTGATAACGTATGTTCATTGTACTTATTTTGTTCAACAACAAAAGCCCCACTATTACTTTTTTTCTAAAGTAACTTTTGTCTCTTAACGAAAAACATTCACTTTTTAAAGACTACTTCCTATGGCATTTCCCTCCAAGGAGTGCAATTAATTACCAGCCAGCACTCATTCATTGCACACAGCTGTGTAAGGGGTATCTACAATTGAGGAGCGGATATAAATGCAATTTTTTTGTTTTTTTTTGTTTTTTTTTTTTTTTTTTTTTTTTTTGTGTGTGTGTGTGTGTGTTGTAACCTCCCAGCAAAATTTAAAATAATGGACAATGTTATTTACGGATGCTAATGGACATTGCGCTAATTGTAACCTCGCCCACAATGAGAGGTATTGAAAATGGCAACAAAAATGTGAAATTCGCAATCTGACTCAAATATAAAGTCTTCACACAACATTTAAAAAAGTCCGTTCAGTGACAAGAAACTTCAATTAAACCGAAATATCGGTCTTTGGCCCTGTGCAAAACAATCAGAATTAAAGTCTTACCTCCGAATAAATGGATGTCACATTTCTGCTCTGGTTGTTGCGCAGCGCTTGGAGGAACTGCATTGCAAATAATAATATTCTCTTTTTTTGTGATTTTAGTGACATTTTTCTTCAAAGAAGTGGAATGAAATGTGAAGTGCAACGAACTCTTTAGTTCAATAAACAATTAAATGTTTGAAAAATGCTTTTGAAATAAAAATTATTATTGGGGAACTTGTTGGAGAATAATTACAATAAATACAATTTTTCATTATCTAATGATTATATTAATTAACAGTATACCTTATTCACCATCTTGACCAGTGTTGCCGACCGCCTACATCACACAACCGCGCTCGGCTGCTACTACTGACCGACCGCTCTGCATGACGACTATTAGCGTACTGCACGCGACGACTACTGACAGAGTACAGCCCTCAACTACACATAGCTACGGACTCGCAACGACTACTGACTGACTGAGAACCGCTCGCAACACTCGCGCAGTCCAGCGCAAACTCTCTGGTCACAGATGCTACAATGTCTCGCCATCGCTACTATGTTACATACGTGTTTCAGTGTCTTTTTCATTGGGGTAACGATCTTTGGCTCTTTTTATTCTGAATACAGGGCCAAAGGTCAACGCTGCTGCCCTTATACAATTTATCAGGTTTCATTATGTCTGTTGCAATGTTACATACGGTTCACTCTTTCATTAATATTATCGTTGGGTTTGTTTTGTAGGGACGTTAACATTCTGGCACATTTTTATTATCATCGGACTCTCTGCTATTTGTGCAGGGAGGTTATACCTGGGTCCATTTCCATTTTAATATTGATAGACTTTTTGTTTTCTCGTTGTTTTTCCTTCTTTTTTTTTTGTTTTGTTTTTCCCGCTCTCACCACCACCGCCGCATCACGCCTTCCGTTTTCTTGGTTTCTTTTCTGTTCTTCAACTGCTTCAACATCACCGCGCCCCATTTCCACACCACAGCCATCAGCCTCCAAGACGGGCGGGCGCAGTGTGCCATTTCCGGCGCACAAGCACACCCGTACGGTACTCTCCTCGCCCCCACGCCACCAACAACACAGCGACCACGCGGCTTTCAGGCATGGCACGGCACCGGCGAAATGCGCCGCCCCCGCCCCTCCGCGCATCCGTCCGTCTCGCCACGTTCACTGACAGCCGCGTCTGCGGCTACACCACGACAACCACAACACAACACCGCTCCCCTCCCTGGCAACTCACATTGTTTTTCTCCTCCTCTTTTGCACAAACCACAACGCCGAGCACAGGCGCAAGCCACCCACACCGCGCCCCTCCCCGTCCCGTCTTTGGCCGCCGCTCCTCGTTTGCCCCCTCCCATCTCCCGAAATGCCATGCCAGCAGCGTTACGCATGCCCCTCCCCTGTCCACACAACACTACCGCCTAACGAACAGCCTTCCGGGCCACATGCAGGGCACGCCCACCTCCAAACACTGCCAATTCACGGACGCACGCACACACACACTCACTTTCTCGACACCTTTCTGTACGGAGGGTGCGTCATCTCGACCGTGACAGAGTGACGGCAACTATCGACGATCCATTTCCCCCCAATGGTAAAACATGTCCACTAACACCTACATACATCATTCACGTACACAGACAATAGCATACACACAATGGGAGGGCACACGAACATGGACGGCACGGCACTGTCATACACTCTTCCTCAGAACCATATCAACAAACGTTACGTACATCCGGGAAAGCGAAAGCGAAAGCAAAAGCAAAGGCAAAGCCCAATGCAGCCGTCAAAGGTAACGTTCACCACGGCAGACACTTGCAGCCGCGCCGCCGTTAAACGCATTTCAGTGCGGCTCCAATACGCCTCCGACACGGGAACGTTCCGTTGCTCTACGAATGCGTTTCTCCCCTTTTTCCCTTCCTCTCTCTTTTGCCCCCCCTCCTTGCACTCTTGCCTCATTCCTCACGTTCTGCCCAGACATTCGACCGATCAAAGTCAACCTTTCGTTACCGTTCTCAGCGCGACGGTGTACAACAGTATGACGGGTGTGCCCAAGACTTCGGTTCAGTTGCGTGACGCCCGTCTATCGCGCCGATCGACAGTTACTCAGGGGGCGACGGATCGGACCACGTCACCGACACACAAAACACTTTCAAACAAACAAATACGCACCGGATGGACACAGACAAACACGTGTACAGACATTCGCCAAACAAACGACCGCCGCCGCCGCCGCCGCCGCCGCCGTCGTCGTCTAGCGTCGCGCTTACTGTACTGCACTGGACACGCGTGCATCTTGAATGACGACATCGGTGTGCGTGCGTCGTACGCAATCAGTCAGACACGGCTATCAAACATCAGAGTCGAATGGTACATCATCGTGCGTGTTCGCCGTACACGTACAGTACAATACAACAACAATGCGTCTTAATGGCACGTTCATTTCAACGTCACTCACACACCTCCACGCTGCAGTTACGTCGCACCATTGTCAAACTCGGCGTACAGCAAAGGGAATAGTGGGCGGCAAAAAAAAAAAAAAACAACCAAACAAAAACATTTCACATTTCACCCTCGCCATGTATGATGTGCAAAAAAACAAACCCGCAAACGGCCGTCGTTACGGTGACACAAAAGTCGCCGATCGCACAGTCCCCCCTCGCAGACGGGTAACACACACACACACACACACACACACACACCAACAACACCAATGGGTCAAAAACCACGCCAACGAGGCGTGCCACCATTCCACGCCACGGCGACCAACCTCGTGGCCGTACCCCGCGCAACACGCTTTGACGCGCCCCCCCACCCACAATCAAAATGCACACATACATCACAGCCGTCCACACAAACAACAACAACAATTCCGCCCTTCCCGCAAAAGGCAAGTTGGTGGCCCTGAAAAGGGCCGTTTTGCCGCTCTCGCAACGGAGGAGCCTTCTCCATCCTTCCTTCCATTCCAGAGCCACCTCCTTACTTGGAGCTCGTGTACTTGGTCACCGCCTTCGTGCCCTCGCTCACGGCGTGCTTGGCCAGCTCGCGCCGCACAGCGGTCTGGATCTCGCGGGACGTGATGGTCGAGCGCTTGTTGTAGTGCGCCAGCCGAGAAGCCTCGGCCGCAATGCGCTCGAAAATGTCGTTCACGAAGCTGTTCATGATGCTCATCGCCTTCGACGAGATGCCCGTGTCAGGGTGCACCTGCTTCAGCACCTTGTAGATGTAGATGGCATAGCTCTCCTTCCTCTTGCGCTTCTTCTTCTTGTCGCCCTTCGAAATGTTCTTCTGCGCCTTGCCAGCCTTCTTGGCGGCCTTCCCGCTAGTCTTGGGCGGCATCTCGAACCAACGTACGGCAGCAGCAACACCAGTACCAAGCGCTCCGCTCTAGTCAGCGTCTCCCCACACAGTGGCACCCGCCGCCAGCCGCCGCCGCACCTTTACCAGCTCGCCCTGTTGCGGCCGCCGACCAATGGGGCGCGCGCGCAACCGGCCGCCGCACCCGAGCCCATAAAGCACCCCCACCCCGGCTGCGCCGGCATTCGCTGCGTGGCAGTCTGGCATCGAGCATCGTCTCTGTCAGTCTGTGACACAAAGCCATAGGCCCCCGCTTGTACGGGAGACAAACAAGGGGTGATCTCGGATGCGTTTTTATTAAAACGTAGACGGGCACTCACTGCGAACTGGCACCAGCACCTAAGACGGCGTCTGGTGAGCAAAACTTGTCGTTGTGTGTGGCGGACTGTTGTTGGCGCGGTTTGGTGCGCGCCTTCCTGTTGTCGCGCGCCGTTTTTCCGGCCACGTCGAGCGCCTCAGCCGCACAGGTACTCCTGCTGCCGCAGAGAATAGCTCTGCTCCTCCTAAGTTAGGGCATACTGCACGTCAGGGCCTGGTCGATGGCCAGTTACCCGCGCGTGATAGGCTTGTTAGGGTCAGAACAACCAGCTGGAAACCTAACGGTGCCAACCAAGGCGGTGACTGACACTCCTTTGGCAGCCTCCCGTTTTCGTCCGGACATGGAGCATAAGACACAGTCCCCAGTGGTCCTCACGGTCACAAGGAACACAGAGACACCTGGCAGCTACGCGGTCCAAAGGACCGACCACACGGACTGCCAGGTTGAAATCAGCCCGAAGTCCAAGCTTCTGCTTGCTAACGCTATCGCGGGACTCACGGGCAAAGATAGAAAGAAATATGAACGGCGTCTCGAAAGAGCGCTGAAACCGAAAACGGAAAACGAAAAAATACCAACACCAACACGACCACCGAAATCGAACTGCGGAGCGCGCCAGAAAAAGACCTCCACAAAAAAACCGCGCAGCTCCCCAACAAGGACAAAACAGAAGCAGACGCTTACACGGTCACGCAAGCGTAAAGTCTCACACCTGCCCGCAGACCCGAGCGCGGAGCAGCAGACCGCACTAGCGAGCGCTCACCAACACCACACAAAGGCGGCCGCCCACCCCGGAAGCGGGGAGGGTGACCGCGCGAGCGAACAAAGCCCTCAGGTATGCGGCCAGCGGCCCGAGTCGGCCGCGTCACCCGAACACGTGCAGGAGCGGAGCGGCACGGACCGCGCGCCGCGTGGCGAGGCGCCGGCCGTGGCGGAACGGGCGACCGGCGGGCCGCGGCAAAACGAAATGGCCGCGGCCGGCGGGCCGCAACGAGCCGTCACGACGGACGTCGAAGAGCTAGCCCACGCCGACGTGAACACAACAGACGCAGACGAGGATGGCTTCATACTCGCCAGAAAAACAGCCAGTCGACTCACCACCCCCGTCACACACACACCAGTCACAACACACAATAGGTACGACACAATAGATGAACAAAACACAGAGACAACGGCACCGGACGACACACAAACTAACAACACAAAAACAACAGAGGAAGAGGTGACAAAATATAGAATCCCCCCACTAGTAGTTCAGTACGACCAATCGTATAAAACCATCCATGACCTGATTAAACAAACCGTAGGAGACGGAAAATTTACGGTAAAAACTACAGGGGAAGATAAAATAAAAGTAACACTACACACAGTAGACGAATACAAGAACGTCAAAACAATGTTACAAAACCACAAAGTCCACTACTATACGTTTCCAATAGCGGCTAAGAAACCCATTAAGGTAGTGTTCCGCGGCATGCCGCATAAAACTAACACAGCTGACATCAAAACATTCCTCGAGGAACAAGGCTTCGAGGTAAGCACGGTGGTAAAAACCCACCCAAAGAGGCCATGGCCCCTACACACTGTCACCCTCCCAGACTCCTCACAGAACAGAAAGATTTGGGAGGTGGAGAGAATCCTGGCAGTGGAAGTAACTCCCGAAAAACTGAAGAAGAAATCAGGACCGGGTAGATGCTTCAACTGCCAGGAAATAGGACACCTAGCAAGGGACTGTGGCATGCCAATGAGATGCGTCAGATGCGGAGATGCCCACACATATGACGAATGCAGGGTGCCTAGGGGGGAAGGCAAGGAATCGTGCTGCAACTGCAGAGGAGCACACCCTGCCAGCTACCTAGGGTGCCCTGCATATCGGCACGCCAGGGATCGCCACAGGGGAAAACAAACCTACGGTGGCCGCTCTCAAAGACCGGCAAATAAAACGGCACCCCAACAACCGCCCCCTTACCGACAATTTAGACAGACAACAACGAGAGTGTACGCATCGCGTACATACGCAGCAACCGTAGGCGATCCCAACAAACCACCCGACCCAAACCAGGTTCCTGGAAACGGAGAACTGCCTAGGGAAGCCCCTCAGCGCCCCCCCAAGCCCAGTCTGCATCAATCAACCGAGGACGCCACTATACAGGGACTCGCCTCGTCGATCAAAATGCTGCAAGAACAGATGACCCACTTGGTCAACGTTCTTGCCAGCATCACGCGCCTTCCAGCCGAACTCGCTACGGCAGCTAAGCAGTCGCAACCTACAGCGACTACCACAGGAAACCCCACACCCCACCATGGATAGACGACCAAATATACAAGGTCTCAAAATCTGCGTCTTCAACGCAGACGGTCTATTCAATCAAGCCCTCGAATTTAGAGAATTCATAAAAGAGGAAAACATTGACGTATGCCTAGTAGCCGAAACACACCTTAAACCAGGGGTAAGGGCATCTGTACCAAATTACAATTGTTACAGACGCGATCGGCCCACTGCAGGAGGCGGGGTCGCAGTATACGTCAAACGAGGCATAGAACACCACCAGGTGTACCCACCAGCAACCCAACAGGTAGAAACGGTCGCAATACAAATAGCCACCGTAACAGGACCCCTCACAGTCGTTGCAGCCTACCGCCCCCCTTCCCCAACGCTTGAAGAGGACGACATAGCTGCATTAAGCCAAATAAGAGGCAAGCTCCTAATAGGAGGAGACCTCAATGCCAAACACGCAGACTGGCACTCAAGAGTAAGTAATAGAGCTGGTCGACAACTGCAACGACTCGCGCGCACGCATCAGTTCCAAGTGTGGGGCCCAGAGGAACCCACCCACTTCCCGAAAAACGGGAACAGGGCAGACGTCCTCGACATTGCGCTCACAAAACACATCATGGGTTTTGTGTCCGCAAGTTCAATGAACAGAATGTCGTCGGACCACAACCCTGTCATTCTCGAGGTCGATATGGGAGAATGGCTCTCTATCCCACAGCTAAGAACCTCACACAAACGCACAAATTGGGAACAGTTCCGCGCCAATATAGCTACAGAACTGACCCAAGCCCCGCCTCCAACAGCAGACACTGTCGAGCAAACGCTGGAAGACCTCACGAAAGCGATCCTGCAAGCAGCTGAGGAAGCCACGCCTGCGCCAGCGGGTCCCCCCCGCCCCAGGCAACTTCCCCAGCACCTGCTTGCACAAATAAGACACAAAAACAGGATCGCCAAAGAGTGGAAACTCACAGGCAACAGAAACACAAGGAGGCTGCTCAACAGACTACAAAGAGAGTTGAAAGTTGCGCTCACTGAGCACCGCAACCAGCAATGGTCCGAAAGACTATCAACTCTCAACTTAGAAGACCACAGTCTATGGCAAGCCACGAAACAGTTCACGAAAAGACGCGCTAGAATGCCGCCTCTGCACGGCGAACGTGGACTGCAGTTCAGCGCCGTAGACAAAGCAAACGCGCTAGCCGACGTGTTCGAGAAGCAATTCACGCCAGCAGAGGCACAGGACAGGGAACACGTCGAAACAGTTCGCAGACAACTGGCCACCTTTTTAGCAGCAGAAGACGAAGATGAATACACGCCACTCTTCAGCCCTGAAGACGTGGCAGGAGCCATCAAGTCACTGCCAATAAAAAAGGCACCAGGCCACGACCAGCTCACCAACGAACTCCTAAAACATATCCCGCCACTGGCAATAACCCACTTAGCTGATATCTTCAATGAAATTACGCGATCACAAAAATTCCCGACCCAGTGGAAACATGCAGAAGTAGTCGCGATCGCAAAACCAGGGAAAGACCCGGTATTCCCGCAGCACTACAGACCAATTAGTCTCCTGCCCACCCTCAGCAAACTGTACGAGCGCCTCCTCTTAACTCCGATTCAAGATCACATCAGAAGAGAGCAAATTATGCCAAAATTTCAATTCGGTTTCCAGCAACAACACTCCGCCCCCCAACAAATAATGAGGGTAGTTGAAGCAGCTACAGAAAGCTTCAACCGAAAGGGCTACTGCGGGATCGTCTTATTAGACGTCGCCAAGGCTTTTGATTCAGTCTGGCACACCGGAATCTTGCACAAAATGTACACCCAAGGCTTCCCAGGGACGATAGTAAAACTTATACAGAGCTATCTAACCAGTAGGACATTCTCCGTTAAGATCGATCGATCACAGTCGAGCAGGAGAAGAATACGCGCTGGAGTGCCCCAAGGGTCCGTACTGGGTCCTACCCTGTACAACCTTTACACAGCCGACATTCCTGTAACGCAGCACGTCCAAACAGCACAATATGCAGACGACACCGCCTTCTTCTCCTGCTCCACGAACAGGAACCTGGCAACGAGAAGACTACAAACAGCACTAAACAGGACTGACTCATGGGCCAAGAAATGGCGCATCTCATTGAATACTGAAAAGACCCAGGCACTTATGATAACAAGACGCATCGGGAAACGCCGCCCCCTAAGAAGACCCATCCAACTGCTGCAGCTACAAGGGCAAAATCTCCCCTGGAGAAACACGGCGAGATACCTCGGTGTGACACTGGACAAGCGACTAACTTGGAAGTGCCACATCGAGGAACTCCGCAAGAAAGCCCTAGGAAGGATGCAAGTCCTCTATCCTATATCGAATGAACGCAGTTCACTAGACCCCAGCACCGGAGTAGCGGTCTATAGAAGCCTTATTAGGCCGATACTGGAATACGCATGCCCCGTATGGGGCTATGCAGCCAGATCGACAATAGGCCGCCTACAAAAGATTCAAAACAGAGCTCTCCGGAGAGCCTTACACGTACCTCCACGATTCCCCACAGCAGATCTACATGCTGCTGCGGATATCGATACACTACAAACACGGTTCCGAAACCTGGCAGAACAGTTTTATGCCACAGCCGGTACCGCATATAATGAACTCATCAACACACTTGGCCAATACGACCAAACACATGATAAATATAAGAGACCCAAATCAATACTCTCCTGAGTAAAACAACAGAAACACACACCTCTCACGAGTAAAACAACAGAACCACACACCTCTCACCACAACAGATAAAAACAAAAGAACAGTACATCCAAAAACACCCAGCCACAGTGAAGGAAATGTCCCCAAGGGACAATAACCTTCCCAGCAACACCTTCCAATAAGAGGAAGAAATTAGAGAGGAGCGCGCGCTGCGCCGGCACGCACTCCGCTGCTCGACTCGCTGCCGCTCGCACCGGTCGTTTTCGTTTCCGTTTCGTGTGCACCGTCGCTAGCCCATCGCCATGTCCGGACGCGGAAAGGGAGGCAAAGTCAAGGGCAAGTCAAAGTCCCGCTCAAGCAGGGCTGGGCTCCAGTTCCCGGTCGGCAGAATCCACCGCCTCCTGCGCAAGGGAAACTACGCAGAGCGCGTCGGCGCCGGGGCGCCCGTCTACCTCGCCGCCGTCATGGAGTACCTCGCGGCTGAGGTGCTCGAGCTGGCCGGAAACGCGGCCCGCGACAACAAGAAGACGCGCATCATCCCGCGCCACCTGCAGCTTGCCATCCGCAACGACGAGGAGCTCAACAAGCTCCTGTCGGGCGTCACCATCGCACAGGGTGGTGTCCTGCCCAACATCCAGGCCGTCCTGCTGCCAAAGAAGACCGAGAAGAAGGCCTAAAGGAGGCCAGGCAATCGCAGCCGCCGCGTGCTCCCCTGCACGCAACGCGCTTTGCCGGCTCGGCCCACAACAATCGGCCCTTTTCAGGGCCACCACACAAACCTACGTCCAAAGCAAAATTTCAGTCGTCCTCGCCGCACCTTGTTTTGTTTTTTAACTTTGCACTTTCACAGCACAGCCGCCGCCGGCGCACGTCCGCCATCTTGTCGTCCACACAGCCCGTGTGGCCCAACACACACACACACACACATTTTGCACGGTCGCAGTCGCCTTCCAAACGACAACGGCAGCAATAATGACCATTGTTAAAGGGAGGCGTGTCGACACACCGCCCTCCACTCCCGCGCGCAACGGCCGTCGACACGAACGAAACAGCTGATCCGGCCGCCTTGCCTCGGAAACCCCAACGCCGCCGCAAACACACAGAGCCAAACCACGCAAGCAAATAATCACCGCCTCTCGCACAACAACACACAGCCCGCCATCTCCGTCGCGATCGATACAAAGACACACAAACGAAGCAGCTCCACACACAGCCAGCCACATGACACGTTTCCTTTCCTTCTCCCCTCCCAGTCACATCACGTCGCTCACAAACGGAAAGAAAGAAACAAAGAAAGAAAGAGAGAGAGAAACAAACAAACAACACAGCGCACACACGCAGCAACAACACAGACTCTTTCGCACTTTTCAACTTCCGAACAGTGTGGTGGCCCTGAAAAGGGCCGTTTTCTAGTCTCTCCCACCCACAAGCATGGCCGCGGGAAGGCCAGCGCCCGCTGCGACGCAGCCTAACCGCCGAAACCGTACAGGGTGCGCCCCTGCCTCTTCAGGGCGTACACCACGTCCATGGCCGTCACAGTCTTGCGCTTGGCGTGCTCAGTGTACGTCACCGCGTCGCGGATCACGTTCTCCAGGAACACCTTCAGCACCCCGCGGGTCTCCTCGTAGATCAGACCAGAGATGCGCTTCACGCCGCCCCTGCGAGCCAGGCGGCGGATGGCGGGCTTCGTGATGCCCTGGATGTTGTCGCGCAACACCTTGCGGTGCCGCTTGGCGCCACCCTTGCCGAGCCCCTTTCCTCCCTTGCCGCGGCCTGTCATCCTTCCTTCCTCGGGCAAAGCAAAACGTGCACAAACAGCAGCTGCAGCGGCTGGAGAGTCGGCTACGGTCTGCGCCCAGCGCGCCCGCCGCCCCCCTATATAGACTCTGGCCCGCCCTCCCCCCACCACGCGCAACCGAGGGCATATAAGCGCAGCACGGAGGCGCGCGGGCCCGTTGTCAAGGCAGCACCGGACGCCGCGCCGCACCTAACCTCCACGCACGCCGCTCCGCTACCGCTACCGCCATGGCCCGCACAAAGCAAACGGCCCGCAAGTCCACCGGCGGAAAGGCGCCGCGCAAACAGCTCGCCACCAAGGCGGCGAGGAAGAGCGCGCCCGCCACCGGAGGCGTCAAGAAGCCCCACCGCTACAGGCCGGGCACCGTCGCCCTGCGAGAAATCAGGCGCTACCAGAAGAGCACAGAGCTGCTCATCCGCAAGCTGCCATTCCAGCGCCTAGTGCGCGAGATCGCCCAGGACTTCAAGACCGACCTGCGCTTCCAGAGCTCCGCAGTCATGGCCCTGCAGGAGGCCAGCGAGGCCTACCTCGTCGGCCTCTTCGAAGACACCAACCTGTGCGCAATCCACGCCAAGCGCGTCACCATCATGCCCAAGGACATCCAGCTCGCGCGCCGCATCCGCGGCGAGCGCGCCTAAACCGCGCCGCGGCACCGCACCGCACAAACAAAAACGGCCCTTTTCAGGGCCACTAACATCTCTCCGTCGCGAGCAACCTTTGTCGGTCGCCTGCCTCTCGCCCCGCAACCCAAAAACAAAAACCACCACTTCCCGTCCGTCCGCCACACCCGCTCACTCTGCCTGCCTGCTAGCAGCGCGCAACAATCACACATCATCCCTCCCCGGCGCACAATACCCAACGGCCGACGTCACACCGCACGGGTGGCTGGCCGGCCGCCGCTTTCGTTTCGAAAACAAAAACAAAAACACCCGCACTCCACTCCGACGGCCAACGGCCAGGCAGGCGCGCTCGCTCGCTCTACACGCCACCGAAATCCCCCGCCGACTCCTTCCCACATCTCAACGTGCCCCCCGTTGCAAAACATAACACACACAAAGGAACAAAACAAAGACCAGACACGACTCGACAAGACGACAGACATCCGAGAAGAACGAACGCAGGCAAGCCAACCAACGTATTCAAACAAAACAACAACGTGACAGAAAACCAACCGTCGGCCGCCGCCACAAACACGGCGACAATCAACCACGACAACAACAACAACACCGCTTACCGCTACCGCCGCCCACACCCGCCACCGACCCCCGCAATCCAACCACCGCGGCACGCAAACAGCATCCCCACGGGCATACAGACAGACCCCCACACCAAACGCAACACGACAATCAAAACCTTCCCCGACGTGCTTTGATGGCCCTGAGAAGGGCCGTTTTGGGCCGCGCGTCTCTTGCGCGCCACTAGACGACGACGGGGGGTGGGGACGACGGAGCCAAGCGCCAAACCCTTCCTTTCCCATCTCTTTCTCCTCTACTCTACTTCTTCTTCTTGGGCGAAGCCTTCGCCTTAGACGGCGTCGTCGCCTTCTTCGGGCGCGGCGCCTTCGGCTTCTTCGTCGGAACCTTGGCGGCCTTCTTCGCCTTCGACGGCGACTTGGCCTTGGCCGCAGCCGCCTTCTTCGCACCCGCGGGAGCGGCCGACGCCGCAGACGCCTTCTTGGCGGCGCCCGCCTTCCGACCGGTCGCCGCCTTCACGCCACCAGCCTTCTTTGCGCCGGCCGCACGGGCGCCCTTCTTCTCCTTGCTGGCCGGAGCGGCGCGCTTCTTCTTGGCACCGCCAGCACGAGCCTTGCCGCCCTCGGCCGCCCCCCCGCCGCCGCCGGCGCCGGCAAGCTTGAACGAGCCGGACGCGCCCTTCCCCTTCGTCTGCACCAGCTCGCCCGCCACGACGGCCGACTTGAGGTACTTCTTGATAAACGGCGCCAGCTTCTCCGCGTCCAGCTTGTAGTGCGCGGCTATGTACTTCTTGATCGCCTGCAGCGACGACCCGCCGCGCTCCTTCAGACTCTTGATGGCGGCCGTCACCATCTCAGAGGTGCGCGGGTGCGCAGGCTTGGCGCGCGGCTTCTTCGCAGACGACGCAGACTTGGCCTTCTTCGTAGTGCCGGTGGCGGCGGGTGCCGCAGCAGTCTCGTTCGTAGCCGCCTGATCTGCCATTTCGACGACGCGCGTAACACACAGCGAGAGCGAGCGGGACGGCAGGCACGCAAGCACAGCACAGCAGCAGAGCAGAGAATCACTTTTCTTTTTTTTTTTTTTTTTTTTTTTTTTTTTTTTTTTTTTTTTTTTTTTTTTTTTTTTTTTTTTTTTTTGTTCGTGCGATGGCTGGGGTTCTAGCTCCTTAGGAGCTTGGTCCCCCGTGTGTGCAGGATAGGTTTTTCTTAATTGGGGGCTCCATTTATTTATTAGCAAGAACAAATAATGGGGTCTCCTTTTTCAGCGCTTTGGGACTCACTGTGGACACTTTCGCCCTTTTGTGGTCCTCATTTAATGGTGGTTCATGGGCTTGAGTATTGTTTCTTGTGTTCTACTTGTTTGTGTTCTTTCTTCACTCTCATCGGTTCCTATGTAGGTGCTTACTATTGTTGGTTCCTAATGATTGATAGAGGTACCTTGACTTTGTGCCAGGCGGTTGGTTCCACCGTGGCGATGTCTTCAAGCCTGTTGTTCGTGGGTCTGAGTCTCTCTATCTTTGTCACCAGTTTCCTGGTGGCTTCTTCGATTTGTTCAGCTATTCGTGGCATCTCGAGCTCCCTGTGGATTGCCTCTGTGCTGGTCCATGGAGGTGCGTGTAGGGTGAGTTTTAGGCACCTGTTCTGGAGTGTCTGCAGTTTCTTGATGTTCGTCTTGCACGTGATGCCCCATGCGGAGCACCCGTATAGGATGGCCGGCTGTATTATTGCCTTGTAAATCCGCAACTTAGTCCGGGTTGTCATTTCTTTGCTTGTCAGAAGTGGGTAGATAGCGTGGATTGCCCTTGTAATTTTCATCTTCTTCTCCTTGATGTGGTCTGTGAATAACATTTTCTTGTCAAGTGTGACTCCTAGATATTTTACTTTGTTTGTCCAGTTGATTCTATGTCCGTTGAGTTGTATTCTGTCTTGTATGTCCGGTCTGCGTCTTGTGAACAGGATGGCTTTGGTCTTTTCTGCGTTAATTTTTATTTTATTTAGCTTTGCCCACTTTTCAGTTAGGTTAGTTTGTTCTTGTAGTCGTCTCATTGTGGTGTCTAGTCTTCTGTGGCTTGTCAGTATTGCCGTGTCATCGGCGAATTGGGCCAGTACTGTATCCTCTGTTTTTGGAATGTCATTCACGTACACTGTGAAGAGGGTGGGAGACAGTACCGATCCCTGAGGAATCCCTTCCTCCAAGGTCTTGGTTTCAGATCTTTGCCCGTTTATTTTTACAAAAAATCGTCTGTTTGTCATGAAGCTGTTGATCATGCGTAAGTAGCACCTGGGTATGTCGGTATCTTCTTTTAGCTTCACCAGCAGATTGTTCCTCCACACCTTGTCGTATGCTTTTTCGACGTCCAGCATTAGTGCTGCTGTGTACTTTGCCAGGTTCATTGCTTTTGTGATCTCCTCTGTGATTCTTAGCAGCTGGAGCTCCGCTGATAACGTTTGTTGGTAAGCGAACTGTTCTCTCCTGATGACGTTCCCATCCAGGAGGGGTTGTCTTATTCGCGGGAGCAGCACACGTTCTAGAAGCTTCGACATGGTGCAGAGTAGGCTAATCGGGCGGTGGTTCTCGGGCTTCTTTAGATCTTTCTCTGCCTTGGGGATCGGTACTATCTTGCTGATTTTCCACGCATCTGGAAAGTAGTTTAGCATCATGCACGCATTTATGATGCGTGTTAGTAGCACCAGCGGTTTTCGTGGGATTTGTTTCAGCTGTTCGTTTGTGATGTTGTCTGGTCCAGGTGCTGAGCGTGTTCCTAGTCTTGCTATTATTCTCCGGACCTCTGTTGGTGTCGTCAGTTCTGGCCTATCATCTGCTGGTATGTTTTTGATTGCGTCAGCCTCCTGGTTGATGTGTCTGGCGAATTCTATCTCTTCTAGTGTTGGGTTACCCTCCTCTTCTATCTTGTTCTGCTCCTCATAGGTCTGGGCGAAGAGCTCTGCTTGTCGTAGTGCGTCAAATACTACGGTGTTTCCGTCCATTAGTGCTGACTTTCTTGGTTTAGGGTTCTTTAGGCTTTTGATCAGCTTCCAGTCCTCTCTTCCTCTGAGTGTTAGCTCACTCATGCGGTCCTCCCACTTTTCCGCCTTCCATTCTAGCACTCTTTTGTGTATTTCACGCGTGAGTCTATTCACCTCTCTTCTGTCTTCTGGGTTTCTGTCTCGAATCCATCGCTTCCTCGCTCTGTTTTTGAGGTACTTGAGGTCTTGGATCAACGGTGGGAGCTCGCTGTTCTTTCCTTCCACGAATGTCATTTTGGTTGTGGCCTTTCTTTGCGCGTTTTTGATCTGGTCCGCGAGGGTACCAATCACCTCGTCAATTTGCTGTTCATTGTTGAGTGGGGCAGTGGGGTTAACGTTGTTATTCAGCCAGCGGCTGAATTGGTTCCAGTCTGTTGTTATTTTTTGACTTTGTGGTGGGGGTTCTATTGTCTCGCCTAATTGAGTGATTACTGGAAGATGGTCTGATGTTAGGCTGTTTCTAACCTGCATTTCCATATCTGGATCCATGTTCTTGACCATGAATATATCCAGGACGTCTGGTTGGTGTCTGCTGTTGAAGGGTACATAGGTCGCTTCTAGGGGGGCTGTGACGACGGCTTGGAGCCTTTCTTCCAGGTTGTGTAGTGCTTCTCCTCTAGCGTTGCTCCTGTGTGCATTCCACGCTTCGTGCTTCGCATTTAGGTCGCCTGCCAGTAGTATGCGGTCGTGGTTATCGAAGATCTGTGTTAAATCATTTTCTTCCAGGTTCGCTCTTGGGCTGAGGTATGCTGCTACTAGTAGCAGTTTGCCATTGGACGTCTCTATGTTCACCAGTGTTGCCTCCAGAGCTGTCATTGGAGGGGTTGGCTCTGGGTGATGTATTATGTTTTGTCTGAGGTATATGGCAGTTCCTCCACCCATCCTGTTTACTCTATCTGTGCGGTGACATATCATGTTCCTCAGTTTGCAGCTTTGGGATGGACGTAAGTGGGTCTCTGTGACTATTAGCACATCTATTTTGTTTTGCTCAATGAATTCGTTGAGGAGGTCCTTTTTGTTTTTGATACCACATGCGTTGAAGTTGCAGATGCGCAGTAGTTTTTGTCCTCTCTTGTTAATTTCCATTAAAGATTTCGAAAATTTTCATCGCTCCTCCAGCGATAGCCATCAATTTTGACATGGCGTCAGGTGCTGAGTTTACTTCTTGTAGTGTTGATCGTGCTGTGTTCAGTACTTGTCTCCAGTTGAAGGATGCCCAGATGGATTTAACTTCGTCAATGAAGCCCTTGACTCCTTCCATCATCCCTTGGTTTCCTGTTGTTTGTTCTGCTCCTTGTGTGTTAATGTTGCCCCATGCTCTTCTTCTCCCTCTTTGTTGTGCCTCTGCTGGTGTTGGCATTGCTGTCGGTCTTATCTGTTGTTGTTGTTGTCTTGTTTGTCTTTGCAGGTGGTGTTGGTTTTCTCTTCCGTACGCTTCTGCTGCTTCCTGATAAGCCCTGCAGCCTCTGTGGGACGCTGCATGCCCGTCTTCTCCACAGTTGATGCAGTGTGGGATGGCATTTGTTGGTAGCTGGCAATCTTTTGCTCTGTGATCACCTCCACATCTTGCGCATCTGGTGGGCATGCCACAGTATCCCGCTGTGTGAAAAAATCCTTGGCACTTCTTACACTGTGGCGGTCCATCTCTGTTTTTGTAAGTCTCAATTGTTACTTTTGTGTCAAGTAGGTATCTCAAGTTGTAGATGTTCTGGTTTTCAGGTTTTTTGTCTAGTGATATGCAGAACACGTCCATGGGTTTAAGCTCCCTTGTTTCAGGAATCCTTTTCTTGTACTGGTGTACATTATTCGGGTGGAAGTTGTTGTATCTTAAGTCAGCGTTGAGTTCGTCTTCTGTGACTGTGTCAGGCAGACCTTTGATGACTACTTTCAGCTGTCTGTCTTCTTGAAGCTGGTGGGTGTAATTTCCGATTTGGTGGCGTCTGAAGAAGGCCAGTGCTGTTCTTTGGTCTCTGACCGACTCAAAGTGGTACTTTATTGACTTTCCTTTGTGTATCACCCTAATGGGTCCTTCCATTTCTTTTTTCAGTGCTGCGTTTAATGTCAGGTAGTGGCCTGCATACTGTATGGTTATGGGAGGTACCCTGGGCTTTTTCGGCGTTATTCTCTGCGATGTTGTCGGGTTTTGGCTCTGTTGAGGCGTCTCTTGTGGTGTACCGTTCCCTGTTTGCAGGTTTTGGGTATTCTGCAAGGTGTCAAATCTGTTCCTCGTTTCGATTGTGAACTGCTTGTTTTGGGAGTCGGTTTCAGCGGAGTTTTTCCTCTTGATTGTTTTTCTTGGCACTCTGAAGCCCTCGTTATCTTCGTATAGCTCCATTTGTTGCATTTGGTACGTGTTTTGATCTATTTGTGGCGTGTCTTGGTCCATTTCTTCGTCCTCGCTCGATGACGCATAATGTTCCGTTTTTCTTCCTTCCGCTCCCACTAGGTGGTTTGTTTCATGCTGGCTTTGCTGGTTGGTGCTATATATGTCTCTGATATCAATTTGGTGTCGTTCGGTTGGTGTTATAGCGCCGGCGGCCATCTTGGTTTCTTCCGCGGCGGCAGCAGCTGCGGCGGCCATCTTGCGCTTTTCCGCTTCAATGGCAGCGGCTCCGGCTTCAGTTGTAGCCGTAGTGGTTTTTCCCCCGTTGGGGGCAGAGAATCACAAGGCCCAGCCAGTGTCGCGGGCGGGCGCGGACGGCCGAGAGAGCGGCCGCCACTCTGCGCGCCGCCGCGCCGCGCCTCCCGCGCTTGCTACCGCCCAACGTCCGACAGCCTGTGCGGAGCAGCCCCAAACCTGCGCCACAACCGCCCGCGCCTTTCAAACCACCGAGGATGGGGCTACACACAGCCACACCACAGTCGCCAACCAGTCGCCACGGCAGCGCCGCAAACCACGGCCAAACTGCAGCTACCGCGCGCTACAGCCTGGGTCGGCCCGCCGAGAATCGCCGCCCCCGCCCAAATGCCGCCCCCACAGCCCCAGCCGACGACCCGCCACAATGGCCAAACCTTCGGCAAAACTCCCACACCGTCGCCGCGGCAGCCCGGCCAGCGCGGCCGGCGCCACAGCCACACAAGCCGAGGCGTGCGGCGATGACGGCCGTGCAAACGCGCCTCCGCCGCCCCATCGCCTTCCGTCGCCCTCCCGCCGTTTCCCGATCGGCCCGCAGCCGTCGGGCCACATCGCGCGCCGTCCTCCTCCTCTCGCCGGCCAACATTCACAGCCGTTTCTCACCAATTGCCCGCCGCAAACGGACGCCGCCTGCGCAACAGGCGCCGCCGCCCCTCGCCGCTTCCGACCCAACCCCTCGACCGAGGCAAACCGCAATCCGAATCTACAGACCAACCCAATCTGCCGTCAAGCACACACGACAGCCGACCTTACACGTTACGCGTTACACATTACGTTTACACGTCTACGTTAGGTTAGGTTAGGTGGACGTGGGTTAGGTTAAGGGGACTTGGGTTAGGTTAAGCGTCAAACTTAGGTTAAGCATTCAAACACGTCAGGCGTCAGAGGTTAGGTTAGGTTAGGTTACACGTTAGGTTAAGGGGTCAGTGCTAGGTTAAGAAGCGTCAAACGTAGGTTAAAAAAGCGTTCAAACGTGAGGCGTGAGCCGGACAGCTTACCTTACGTAGACGTTAGGGGCTCACAGGCTGAGCTCACCTCGCCACACCACAGGTTAGGTTCGGTTCGGTTCGCTCGGCTCAGCGTAAAGCGCCGAGGTCAGGGTTACGTTCGTTCACCTTCGGGCGCCACACTTTCGGTTGAAAGGTCGCGACGGGACGACGTCGGCACGCACGCCGCAAACGAACAAAAACGTACAGACGACGTCGGAAACCGCCGACAGACGGGGGAGCAGCACGACCACGACCAGACACCGAGCGCGAACGAGACACACGCGAACCACCCCCACCGGCCAAAGGGCACCACACAACAACCCAGAGCACCACGTGTCGACACCAGAGCAACCCGCCGCTCACGCGACATGGCTGGCACCGAAGGGCAACCGCCCGCAACTGCGCTTTCCGCGCCGGCCCGGATGCACGTCGTGCTACAACAACACCACTACCGTACACAGCCGCTGTTCACAACATCACTATCAATGGCGCGCCCGCGGCTCGCCGCCGTCGCAGTCGCAGCCCCAACGCCAGCACTTTTGCACCACCATTCACACGCACCGCAACACAGCTCGCCGACACAGCCGAACAAAACAAACACCACACAACAACAGCAACAACAACGCCGCCGCCTCTACTTGTGCCGGCGACCCACCCCGCCGATGGCGCACCTTTCGCCAGCCGGCAATCGACACACACGCACCCACCCACCGGGGCCCAGTGCAAAAAAAAAAAAAAAAAAAAAAAAAAAAAAAAAACACACAAAAACAAAAAAACCAAACAACACAAACGACACGGGAAGCGCACACCGCCACTTCGCGCGCACGCCACCAACCAGTCGTCGTCTCAAAATAACAAACACAAACAAAATAAACTAACAACTAGGGCAACACAAAACAAAAACGCCTCGCACGAACCGAACCGCCCACAAAAAGGACAAGCACACGCACAGCCTCTGCTGACGACCACGACGCAGCGGCACGCTGCTCCTGTCCCGCGCCCCGCGCCCCGCGCCCCACTCGATTCACAACTCACGCGACACCGTCAACGACGGGCTCGCTTCCCGCAACCTACCACCTTTCCGCCACGACGCACAGCCCCAGCCCCACCCGACGACTGCACTTTCACCACCGCCTCCCCCTTCCCCCCCAAAACACACACACACACACACACACACACACACACACACACAGCCAGCCAAAAACGCACTCGCGACCCACACATGCACGTGCATCGGCACACGCCAACCAGTCAACGTCGACAACCACACGCAAGGCTCGAAACGAAAACGAAACCGGCGTCCTTCCACGTTGCCATCAAGCTACGCGACACAAGACACAAGGAACCAACACAACAGCCGGCCCCACTAATTCCCACTCTCACGCCGCAAAAAGCACACCGACACCGCCAAACACGCACGCACATTCCCCTTCGCACTGACACCACCGACCGGCTCGCTACCACACACCTCTCGGCAGCCGTTTTCACGCCAATTCGCCACACCGCCCACACAGTCGACAAGCGCCCGCCCTGTACGGCACACGCAACGACGCAGCGCAGCAAAGGGCGCCCGCAACACATACCTCTCCGCCGCCCGACGCGCCAACCGCCACGCCACACCACACCGCACCGCCAGCCACTCGCAAATTGTGCACTGCCACCAGCCACACGTCCAACACGCCGCGCCGCCTCCGGCCACCCGCCAGGGGGCGCTCACGTCCGCGACAACAGCGCGGCCCGCCGGGCCGGGCCGAACCGAACCGAGCCGCCGCTGCTCTGCACTCGGCACGGCCACACCCTGCTGCAGACCGGGCTCGTCCCTCTGTACGCGTCTGCCTGCGCATCAACACAACACGACCTTTTGTTTTTTTTTTTTCTCTCTCTACCGCCATCCCTTCTTCTCGCGTTTTACTCGTTGTTGCAGCAGCGGCGCACACCTACACATCCACAGCCCCAGCCGAGCCGGCCTCACCTCAGGGCCCGCCGCCAGCGTCTCCTCCTCGGGCACAGGTGCGGTGCTGTGGCCGCCCATCCAACCGCATTGCTGGCCGTCCAGCCACCAGGCGTTCCCACTGCCGCGAGCCACGCCGCGCACCGACCCTGCTGCAGAAAACGAAGCATAGCCAGAGACCGACCGATACACAAAGCAAGCCGTCGCCTCGCCTCTTGTCCTTCCTGCCTTCCTTCCGCCCCCGCCCTTCTCACACCACCGCCTCTCCACTTTCGCCCCCCCCTCCTTTTTTTTTTTTTTTTTTGTTTTCTTCTTTCTTTCTTTCTTTCTTTGGCCCTCTCTCCTTCCCGCCATGGCGGTTACGGCACCGCGCTGCAGCGGCAGATTTTTTTGCGCCCACACGCCTACTCCTACCACCATTAACCTTGCCCTGCCCTGCCCTGCCCTGCCCTGCCCTGCCCATCAACGTCGCAGTCGAACCGACGCTTGCCAACACACTGCCCACGTTCCTTTCTCTTTTCGGCCTACGCCCATTACGCGCCGCCGCCACAGCACCTTCCCTTCCCACAACACACCGACGTCATCACACGCACCCAAAACAGGGGCCACGACCGTGTTCCTCGCCCACTCCCATCCCGCACGGTACGCACATTCCCAACTACTACCGCGCACCCTCCCTTTCCAATCTGTGTGTCTCTGTGTCTGTGTCCTGTCCGCGCGTGACGCCTCTCAACATCCGCCGTCCCCCGTCCCGTTTTCGCCCCCATGCCGTCGTCGCGCCGCCTCCTCCCCGTCCACCGCCGCCCCTGTCCGCCCCGCACCACACCATACACCGCTGCTTGTCCCGGCCGTTGCCACCAAAGGCGCCGACCGCAAACGCGCCACGCCGCAGCCCCCGTGCGTCTCGCGCTCGCTTGCATCTCCGTGCCGACGCTGCCTCTCTTCCCGCTCGCACTCGACCTCGACAACACAGTCTTTGGCTCCGCCACTGCGTGTTCCGGTGGTACGCACGCTGCAACACGTATGTATTCATTACCAGAGCGATGGCGAGGCATGACAGCATCTCTGTCTGACCAGAGAGTTCTTTATCGCTGCTAGTCGGCGCTTGGACCGCGCCAGACGACAGTAGTGGCACGCACCGGGTCGCCAGGAACAGTTGTTATATATATATTGTAGCGCGAGTCGGGAGAGGTAGTAGTCGGTCGACAGTAGTAGCGGGTGGACGGTTGTACTGAGCGGGCGTCGGCGGCGTGCTCTGCTCGTCTCGCGACTCTGGTCACGGTTCGGGACGATGTATAGTCTATTGTGTTATAATCAAAAGGTGGTGTGACGCTGCATTGCGCAAATCTGATAACGTATGTTCATTGTACTTATTTTGTTCAACAACAAAAGCCCCACTATTACTTTTTTTCTAAAGTAACTTTTGTCTCTTAACGAAAAACATTCACTTTTTAAAGACTACTTCCTATGGCATTTCCCTCCAAGGAGTGCAATTAATTACCAGCCAGCACTCATTCATTGCACACAGCTGTGTAAGGGGTATCTACAATTGAGGAGCGGATATAAATGCAATTTTTTTGTTTTTTTTTGTTTGTTTTTTTTTTTTTTTTTTTTTTTTGTGTGTGTGTGTGTGTGTTGTAACCTCCCAGCAAAATTTAAAATAATGGACAATGTTATTTACGGATGCTAATGGACATTGCGCTAATTGTAACCTCGCCCACAATGAGAGGTATTGAAAATGGCAACAAAAATGTGAAATTCGCAATCTGACTCAAATATAAAGTCTTCACACAACATTTAAAAAAGTCCGTTCAGTGACAAGAAACTTCAATTAAACCGAAATATCGGTCTTTGGCCCTGTGCAAAACAATCAGAATTAAAGTCTTACCTCCGAATAAATGGATGTCACATTTCTGCTCTGGTTGTTGCGCAGCGCTTGGAGGAACTGCATTGCAAATAATAATATTCTCTTTTTTTGTGATTTTAGTGACATTTTTCTTCAAAGAAGTGGAATGAAATGTGAAGTGCAACGAACTCTTTAGTTCAATAAACAATTAAATGTTTGAAAAATGCTTTTGAAATAAAAATTATTATTGGGGAACTTGTTGGAGAATAATTACAATAAATACAATTTTTCATTATCTAATGATTATATTAATTAACAGTATACCTTATTCACCATCTTGACCAGTGTTGCCGACCGCCTACATCACACAACCGCGCTCGGCTGCTACTACTGACCGACCGCTCTGCATGACGACTATTAGCGTACTGCACGCGACGACTACTGACAGAGTACAGCCCTCAACTACACATAGCTACGGACTCGCAACGACTACTGACTGACTGAGAACCGCTCGCAACACTCGCGCAGTCCAGCGCAAACTCTCTGGTCACAGATGCTACAATGTCTCGCCATCGCTACTATGTTACATACGTGTTTCAGTGTCTTTTTCATTGGGGTAACGATCTTTGGCTCTTTTTATTCTGAATACAGGGCCAAAGGTCAACGCTGCTGCCCTTATACAATTTATCAGGTTTCATTATGTCTGTTGCAATGTTACATACGGTTCACTCTTTCATTAATATTATCGTTGGGTTTGTTTTGTAGGGACGTTAACATTCTGGCACATTTTTATTATCATCGGACTCTCTGCTATTTGTGCAGGGAGGTTATACCTGGGTCCATTTCCATTTTAATATTGATAGACTTTTTGTTTTCTCGTTGTTTTTCCTTCTTTTTTTTTTGTTTTGTTTTTCCCGCTCTCACCACCACCGCCGCATCACGCCTTCCGTTTTCTTGGTTTCTTTTCTGTTCTTCAACTGCTTCAACATCACCGCGCCCCATTTCCACACCACAGCCATCAGCCTCCAAGACGGGCGGGCGCAGTGTGCCATTTCCGGCGCACAAGCACACCCGTACGGTACTCTCCTCGCCCCCACGCCACCAACAACACAGCGACCACGCGGCTTTCAGGCATGGCACGGCACCGGCGAAATGCGCCGCCCCCGCCCCTCCGCGCATCCGTCCGTCTCGCCACGTTCACTGACAGCCGCGTCTGCGGCTACACCACGACAACCACAACACAACACCGCTCCCCTCCCTGGCAACTCACATTGTTTTTCTCCTCCTCTTTTGCACAAACCACAACGCCGAGCACAGGCGCAAGCCACCCACACCGCGCCCCTCCCCGTCCCGTCTTTGGCCGCCGCTCCTCGTTTGCCCCCTCCCATCTCCCGAAATGCCATGCCAGCAGCGTTACGCATGCCCCTCCCCTGTCCACACAACACTACCGCCTAACGAACAGCCTTCCGGGCCACATGCAGGGCACGCCCACCTCCAAACACTGCCAATTCACGGACGCACGCACACACACACTCACTTTCTCGACACCTTTCTGTACGGAGGGTGCGTCATCTCGACCGTGACAGAGTGACGGCAACTATCGACGATCCATTTCCCCCCAATGGTAAAACATGTCCACTAACACCTACATACATCATTCACGTACACAGACAATAGCATACACACAATGGGAGGGCACACGAACATGGACGGCACGGCACTGTCATACACTCTTCCTCAGAACCATATCAACAAACGTTACGTACATCCGGGAAAGCGAAAGCGAAAGCAAAAGCAAAGGCAAAGCCCAATGCAGCCGTCAAAGGTAACGTTCACCACGGCAGACACTTGCAGCCGCGCCGCCGTTAAACGCATTTCAGTGCGGCTCCAATACGCCTCCGACACGGGAACGTTCCGTTGCTCTACGAATGCGTTTCTCCCCTTTTTCCCTTCCTCTCTCTTTTGCCCCCCCTCCTTGCACTCTTGCCTCATTCCTCACGTTCTGCCCAGACATTCGACCGATCAAAGTCAACCTTTCGTTACCGTTCTCAGCGCGACGGTGTACAACAGTATGACGGGTGTGCCCAAGACTTCGGTTCAGTTGCGTGACGCCCGTCTATCGCGCCGATCGACAGTTACTCAGGGGGCGACGGATCGGACCACGTCACCGACACACAAAACACTTTCAAACAAACAAATACGCACCGGATGGACACAGACAAACACGTGTACAGACATTCGCCAAACAAACGACCGCCGCCGCCGCCGCCGCCGCCGCCGTCGTCGTCTAGCGTCGCGCTTACTGTACTGCACTGGACACGCGTGCATCTTGAATGACGACATCGGTGTGCGTGCGTCGTACGCAATCAGTCAGACACGGCTATCAAACATCAGAGTCGAATGGTACATCATCGTGCGTGTTCGCCGTACACGTACAGTACAATACAACAACAATGCGTCTTAATGGCACGTTCATTTCAACGTCACTCACACACCTCCACGCTGCAGTTACGTCGCACCATTGTCAAACTCGGCGTACAGCAAAGGGAATAGTGGGCGGCAAAAAAAAAAAAAAACAACCAAACAAAAACATTTCACATTTCACCCTCGCCATGTATGATGTGCAAAAAAACAAACCCGCAAACGGCCGTCGTTACGGTGACACAAAAGTCGCCGATCGCACAGTCCCCCCTCGCAGACGGGTAACACACACACACACACCAACAACACCAATGGGTCAAAAACCACGCCAACGAGGCGTGCCACCATTCCACGCCACGGCGACCAACCTCGTGGCCGTACCCCGCGCAACACGCTTTGACGCGCCCCCCCACCCACAATCAAAATGCACACATACATCACAGCCGTCCACACAAACAACAACAACAATTCCGCCCTTCCCGCAAAAGGCAAGTTGGTGGCCCTGAAAAGGGCCGTTTTGCCGCTCTCGCAACGGAGGAGCCTTCTCCATCCTTCCTTCCATTCCAGAGCCACCTCCTTACTTGGAGCTCGTGTACTTGGTCACCGCCTTCGTGCCCTCGCTCACGGCGTGCTTGGCCAGCTCGCCAGGCAGCAACAGCCGCACAGCGGTCTGGATCTCGCGGGACGTGATGGTCGAGCGCTTGTTGTAGTGCGCCAGCCGAGAAGCCTCGGCCGCAATGCGCTCGAAAATGTCGTTCACGAAGCTGTTCATGATGCTCATCGCCTTCGACGAGATGCCCGTGTCAGGGTGCACCTGCTTCAGCACCTTGTAGATGTAGATGGCATAGCTCTCCTTCCTCTTGCGCTTCTTCTTCTTGTCGCCCTTCGAAATGTTCTTCTGCGCCTTGCCAGCCTTCTTGGCGGCCTTCCCGCTAGTCTTGGGCGGCATCTCGAACCAACGTACGGCAGCAGCAACACCAGTACCAAGCGCTCCGCTCTAGTCAGCGTCTCCCCACACAGTGGCACCCGCCGCCAGCCGCCGCCGCACCTTTACCAGCTCGCCCTGTTGCGGCCGCCGACCAATGGGGCGCGCGCGCAACCGGCCGCCGCACCCGAGCCCATAAAGCACCCCCACCCCGGCTGCGCCGGCACGCACTCCGCTGCTCGACTCGCTGCCGCTCGCACCGGTCGTTTTCGTTTCCGTTTCGTGTGCACCGTCGCTAGCCCATCGCCATGTCCGGACGCGGAAAGGGAGGCAAAGTCAAGGGCAAGTCAAAGTCCCGCTCAAGCAGGGCTGGGCTCCAGTTCCCGGTCGGCAGAATCCACCGCCTCCTGCGCAAGGGAAACTACGCAGAGCGCGTCGGCGCCGGGGCGCCCGTCTACCTCGCCGCCGTCATGGAGTACCTCGCGGCTGAGGTGCTCGAGCTGGCCGGAAACGCGGCCCGCGACAACAAGAAGACGCGCATCATCCCGCGCCACCTGCAGCTTGCCATCCGCAACGACGAGGAGCTCAACAAGCTCCTGTCGGGCGTCACCATCGCACAGGGTGGTGTCCTGCCCAACATCCAGGCCGTCCTGCTGCCAAAGAAGACCGAGAAGAAGGCCTAAAGGAGGCCAGGCAATCGCAGCCGCCGCGTGCTCCCCTGCACGCAACGCGCTTTGCCGGCTCGGCCCACAACAATCGGCCCTTTTCAGGGCCACCACACAAACCTACGTCCAAAGCAAAATTTCAGTCGTCCTCGCCGCACCTTGTTTTGTTTTTTAACTTTGCACTTTCACAGCACAGCCGCCGCCGGCGCACGTCCGCCATCTTGTCGTCCACACAGCCCGTGTGGCCCAACACACACACACACACACATTTTGCACGGTCGCAGTCGCCTTCCAAACGACAACGGCAGCAATAATGACCATTGTTAAAGGGAGGCGTGTCGACACACCGCCCTCCACTCCCGCGCGCAACGGCCGTCGACACGAACGAAACAGCTGATCCGGCCGCCTTGCCTCGGAAACCCCAACGCCGCCGCAAACACACAGAGCCAAACCACGCAAGCAAATAATCACCGCCTCTCGCACAACAACACACAGCCCGCCATCTCCGTCGCGATCGATACAAAGACACACAAACGAAGCAGCTCCACACACAGCCAGCCACATGACACGTTTCCTTTCCTTCTCCCCTCCCAGTCACATCACGTCGCTCACAAACGGAAAGAAAGAAACAAAGAAAGAAAGAGAGAGAGAAACAAACAAACAACACAGCGCACACACGCAGCAACAACACAGACTCTTTCGCACTTTTCAACTTCCGAACAGTGTGGTGGCCCTGAAAAGGGCCGTTTTCTAGTCTCTCCCACCCACAAGCACGGCCGCGGGAAGGCCAGCGCCCGCTGCGACGCAGCCTAACCGCCGAAACCGTACAGGGTGCGCCCCTGCCTCTTCAGGGCGTACACCACGTCCATGGCCGTCACAGTCTTGCGCTTGGCGTGCTCAGTGTACGTCACCGCGTCGCGGATCACGTTCTCCAGGAACACCTTCAGCACCCCGCGGGTCTCCTCGTAGATCAGACCAGAGATGCGCTTCACGCCGCCCCTGCGAGCCAGGCGGCGGATGGCGGGCTTCGTGATGCCCTGGATGTTGTCGCGCAACACCTTGCGGTGCCGCTTGGCGCCACCCTTGCCGAGCCCCTTTCCTCCCTTGCCGCGGCCTGTCATCCTTCCTTCCTCGGGCAAAGCAAAACGTGCACAAACAGCAGCTGCAGCGGCTGGAGAGTCGGCTACGGTCTGCGCCCAGCGCGCCCGCCGCCCCCCTATATAGACTCTGGCCCGCCCTCCCCCCACCACGCGCAACCGAGGGCATATAAGCGCAGCACGGAGGCGCGCGGGCCCGTTGTCAAGGCAGCACCGGACGCCGCGCCGCACCTAACCTCCACGCACGCCGCTCCGCTACCGCTACCGCCATGGCCCGCACAAAGCAAACGGCCCGCAAGTCCACCGGCGGAAAGGCGCCGCGCAAACAGCTCGCCACCAAGGCGGCGAGGAAGAGCGCGCCCGCCACCGGAGGCGTCAAGAAGCCCCACCGCTACAGGCCGGGCACCGTCGCCCTGCGAGAAATCAGGCGCTACCAGAAGAGCACAGAGCTGCTCATCCGCAAGCTGCCATTCCAGCGCCTAGTGCGCGAGATCGCCCAGGACTTCAAGACCGACCTGCGCTTCCAGAGCTCCGCAGTCATGGCCCTGCAGGAGGCCAGCGAGGCCTACCTCGTCGGCCTCTTCGAAGACACCAACCTGTGCGCAATCCACGCCAAGCGCGTCACCATCATGCCCAAGGACATCCAGCTCGCGCGCCGCATCCGCGGCGAGCGCGCCTAAACCGCGCCGCGGCACCGCACCGCACAAACAAAAACGGCCCTTTTCAGGGCCACTAACATCTCTCCGTCGCGAGCAACCTTTGTCGGTCGCCTGCCTCTCGCCCCGCAACCCAAAAACAAAAACCACCACTTCCCGTCCGTCCGCCACACCCGCTCACTCTGCCTGCCTGCTAGCAGCGCGCAACAATCACACATCATCCCTCCCCGGCGCACAATACCCAACGGCCGACGTCACACCGCACGGGTGGCTGGCCGGCCGCCGCTTTCGTTTCGAAAACAAAAACAAAAACACCCGCACTCCACTCCGACGGCCAACGGCCAGGCAGGCGCGCTCGCTCGCTCTACACGCCACCGAAATCCCCCGCCGACTCCTTCCCACATCTCAACGTGCCCCCCGTTGCAAAACATAACACACACAAAGGAACAAAACAAAGACCAGACACGACTCGACAAGACGACAGACATCCGAGAAGAACGAACGCAGGCAAGCCAACCAACGTATTCAAACAAAACAACAACGTGACAGAAAACCAACCGTCGGCCGCCGCCACAAACACGGCGACAATCAACCACGACAACAACAACAACACCGCTTACCGCTACCGCCGCCCACACCCGCCACCGACCCCCGCAATCCAACCACCGCGGCACGCAAACAGCATCCCCACGGGCATACAGACAGACCCCCACACCAAACGCAACACGACAATCAAAACCTTCCCCGACGTGCTTTGATGGCCCTGAGAAGGGCCGTTTTGGGCCGCGCGTCTCTTGCGCGCCACTAGACGACGACGGGGGGTGGGGACGACGGAGCCAAGCGCCAAACCCTTCCTTTCCCATCTCTTTCTCCTCTACTCTACTTCTTCTTCTTGGGCGAAGCCTTCGCCTTAGACGGCGTCGTCGCCTTCTTCGGGCGCGGCGCCTTCGGCTTCTTCGTCGGAACCTTGGCGGCCTTCTTCGCCTTCGACGGCGACTTGGCCTTGGCCGGCTTGGCCGCAGCCGCCTTCTTCGCACCCGCGGGAGCGGCCGACGCCGCAGACGCCTTCTTGGCGGCGCCCGCCTTCCGACCGGTCGCCGCCTTCACGCCACCAGCCTTCTTTGCGCCGGCCGCACGGGCGCCCTTCTTCTCCTTGCTGGCCGGAGCGGCGCGCTTCTTCTTGGCACCGCCAGCACGAGCCTTGCCGCCCTCGGCCGCCCCCCCGCCGCCGCCGGCGCCGGCAAGCTTGAACGAGCCGGACGCGCCCTTCCCCTTCGTCTGCACCAGCTCGCCCGCCACGACGGCCGACTTGAGGTACTTCTTGATAAACGGCGCCAGCTTCTCCGCGTCCAGCTTGTAGTGCGCGGCTATGTACTTCTTGATCGCCTGCAGCGACGACCCGCCGCGCTCCTTCAGACTCTTGATGGCGGCCGTCACCATCTCAGAGGTGCGCGGGTGCGCAGGCTTGGCGCGCGGCTTCTTCGCAGACGACGCAGACTTGGCCTTCTTCGTAGTGCCGGTGGCGGCGGGTGCCGCAGCAGTCTCGTTCGTAGCCGCCTGATCTGCCATTTCGACGACGCGCGTAACACACAGCGAGAGCGAGCGGGACGGCAGGCACGCAAGCACAGCACAGCAGCAGAGCAGAGAATGGCTGTCGCATCATGGTGTAGTGTCCTCCAGGTTGACACTACTGGTGTGTGGGTGAAGTTCTGGTAGAATCGCTCTACCCTTCCTTCAACAAGTGGGACATCAGTGTCCTTCCAGGTTTTTCTTAGAGAGAAGCTTTTGGGTGTCTATGCTGCCCTGCTTCGTGGGCAATTTGATAATTGATGCTTGCTGCGGTTTTTTTTTTTTTTTTTTTTTCCCCAGCAGGTGTGGCTAGGCGCTACTTGTTACGTAGCAATGTCTTCTAATCTGGTAGGGCGGCAACGTCTGCTGGCCGTCTCAGCAGGTCCGGCCAGCGGAGTGTGCGTCGCCAGTGTGGACGTTGTCCCAGATTCCTTATCAGCGGGTTGGTGGATGTACCCGCTTTGTTGTAGAAGTTTGTGGCCGCTTCTTCGAATCGCCTGCGTAGCGGTTCGATGTCTGCGACCACGTGAGTGTCCTCCGTCGGGAAGTCCCTTGGGAGGTGAAGAGCTAACCTGAGAGCCCTGTTCTGCAGTTTTTGCAGCCGCTCCAGGTTAGTTTGCGCCGTGTTGCCCCACACTACCGCCGCGTATTCGAGGAGAGGTCGAATTACGGACTTATATAGCGTGAGGCCGACGCAGGTAGGCAGCGTCGTAGTGGGGTTTAGCAGTGGGTAGAGGAGTCTTAGTCTACCCAGTGCTTTGCCCCTGATGCTCTCCACGTGTGGCCTCCAGGTGAGGTGCCGGTCCAGTGTGACGCCCAGGTACTTCACAGTACCGTTCCACGGGACCGGGACGCCTCGGACCGAGACTGTGGGCGCGTCGTCCTTGACGTGTCTCGTCGCAATGACGATGGCCTGGGACTTCTCCCCATTGTACGCCAGGCGCCATTTTTTCGCCCAGTCAGTGAGGGCGTCGGTGGCCGTCTGAAGTTTCCGCTGCAACGCCTCGACGCATCTGCTGCGGCTGTACACGGCCGTGTCGTCCGCATACAGCGCCAGGTTGACGTGGGCTGTGCGCGGTGGGTCGGCCGTGTACAGAGAGTAGAGCGTCGGCCCAACGACCGAGCCTTGAGGTACACCCGCGAGTATGCGACGCTCCGTGGAGATTCCACTGTCTGCTCTGACGTGGAACGTTCTGCCCTCGAGGTAGCTCTGTAAGAGCTTCACGTGCGACACCGGGACGCCCAGGTCAAATAGTTTGAACAGGAGGCCCCGATGCCACACGGAGTCGAAGGCACGCGACACGTCGAGCAGGAGAGCGCCGAAATACTCGCGTCGGTCGATGGCACCGAACGCCTCCTCTGTTAGGCGCAGCAGCTGGTGTGTCGTGGCGTGTTGGCTCCTGAAGCCAAACTGTTCGTTTGGTAGTAGTTGTTCTGCCTCGATGATCGCCCGCAGGCGGACCAGATACAGGCGTTCGAATATTTTCGAAAGTGCTGGAAGCAGGCTGATTGGCCTGTAGTTTTTCGCCCTTCGAATGTCCTTCCCTGGCTTGGGGAGGGCTACTATTTCAGCATGCTTCCAGCACGACGGGAACTGTTTGCTGAGCAGCACCTGGTTGAAGGTTGACGCGAGGACGTCGGCTGCCGTGTCAGGTAGCTGCTTCAGCATTATGTTCGTTACGTCATCTGGTCCACCTGCTTTTTTAGCATTTAGGTGGCGAAGTTGCAGCTTGACTTCGTCGGCTGAGATCGGCGGAATGGCGTCTTCTACCTCGTCATACTCCGCATCGAGGAAGACGGGGAGGCGTTCTTCTACCATCTGGATGTGGGCGGCGTCTATCGGGTCGTCGACCGGAGTGAAATTCGCGGCGAACGCGTCCGCTAGGGCTTCTGCCTTCGCGTTCGGCTCGCTCACGAATTCGGCTCCCACTTGCAGCGGGGGAATCCGTTGCATACGGCGCAGGTAGCCTTTTACGGCTTTCCACGCCGAGCCGTCATCGATGTTTAGTTGCTCCACCTTGCGCGCCCACTCCTGATTGCGGTGCGTGTCTACATCGGCCTTGATATGCCGGCACAATCTATTTAATTCGCGCTTTGTGGCTCGATTTCTTGTCCTCTGCCACTCGCGCTGTAGGCGGTTCTTTTGCGCTATAGCCTCCCGGATGTGTCGTGGCAGAGGGTGTGGCCGGCAGTCGATGTTGGCGTCGTCTCTGACAGGCGTGGCCGCTGCCGCGGCGTCAACTATCGACTGCCTGATGTGTTGAAGTGCTGCGTCTGCTCCGTGTTCCGCCGCGTCCGGTGTGGCCTCAAGGGAATCGGCGACGGCGTTGCGGAACTCGTCCCAGCTGATGTCTCGTATGTCGAGCCCTCTCCGCTGTCTTGGGAGAGCGTCGGCGTCGAGGTCAAATATGACCGGTACGTGGTCGGAGGACATCTTTGGCCGCGTACCGGCCGTGACGTGCAGGCGAGCGCCCTTGATGATCATGATATCCAGGATATCCGGGTGGCCCCGGTTCCGTGGATATATTGTCGGTTCATGAGGACCGATGACGACAGCTTCGTGGCGTTCCGCGACATGGAGTAAGCGCCGCCCGCTTGTGTTGGTCGTCCTGCTGTTCCAGACCGCATGCTTCGCGTTGAAGTCTCCCCCCAGTATGATTTTTCCGGGGAGAGCCAGCAACTTGTTGTAGTCTCCCGGTAGGAGCGCTCCTCTAGGCGGTCTGTAGACAGCGACGAACGTTATGGCGCCGTGTGCCGTCTCCACTGATACGGCAGTCGCTTCTGTCTTTGCCAGTTCCGGTATTTGGACGCGGTGGTGTCGTAGCGTCCTCCGTACATACACCGCTGTGCCGCCTCCGTGTGTTGGCCTGTCGTCCCTGTAGCATTCGTAGTTCGCTACGCCGACTCGGACGCCAGGCTTAAGCCACGTTTCGGTGACGAGACATACGTCGATGTTCTCGTCCCGTATAAGCTGCCGGAATTCGCCTGCCTGCTTAAGGAGTCCCTCGGCGTTGAAGACGCAGGCTGTTAAACTCCTTAGCGCTTCAGGCATGATGGCTGCATGGTTGGATGGCGGATGCAACTTTCTGCACCACGGCCAGGAGCTCAGTCATCTGCTGCATCATTGTTTCCATGCAGCTGAGCATCCGTTCCACGCGGGCTTCATTGGCAGCGTTGCCGCCGACAACATGGCGCGCGTTGGTCTCCATTTGTCCGCCATCTTGTCGGGCGCCGACAGTATGGCGGGGAGCCGTGGGACGCCGCCATCTTGGCTCCGGGAAGTCCTTCGGGCTCGCAAGGTCAGGCGCGGCTGCCGGTGGTTGGTCCGCTGCGCGTGCCGGCGGGGCCGGGAAGGCTCGCGCTGATTGGCCCGCAACGCGCTGGGTCGCTGCAGGGAGGGGAGCCTGGCGCTGCAGGGGTGCAGCGGCCGGGACTACCTGCCTGCGCGGCAGCGCTGTGGGCGGGGCAACGGCGCTTTGTCCTGCAGATGGGCCAGCTGCCGGCTGGGCTGCGGTAGGCGGAGTCTGTCCGCCATTTCTCGTCGATGCGTGCGGAGCGGGGGCTCCATTTTGTGGCGCCGCATTGTCTGCGACTTGGCGCGCTTTTGCGGTCGTTGCCCTGCCTCGGCGGCCGCCTCTCCTGTTGTTCCGAGAGCAGAGAATCACAAGGCCCAGCCAGTGTCGCGGGCGGGCGCGGACGGCCGAGAGAGCGGCCGCCACTCTGCGCGCCGCCGCGCCGCGCCTCCCGCGCTTGCTACCGCCCAACGTCCGACAGCCTGTGCGGAGCAGCCCCAAACCTGCGCCACAACCGCCCGCGCCTTTCAAACCACCGAGGATGGGGCTACACACAGCCACACCACAGTCGCCAACCAGTCGCCACGGCAGCGCCGCAAACCACGGCCAAACTGCAGCTACCGCGCGCTACAGCCTGGGTCGGCCCGCCGAGAATCGCCGCCCCCGCCCAAATGCCGCCCCCACAGCCCCAGCCGACGACCCGCCACAATGGCCAAACCTTCGGCAAAACTCCCACACCGTCGCCGCGGCAGCCCGGCCAGCGCGGCCGGCGCCACAGCCACACAAGCCGAGGCGTGCGGCGATGACGGCCGTGCAAACGCGCCTCCGCCGCCCCATCGCCTTCCGTCGCCCTCCCGCCGTTTCCCGATCGGCCCGCAGCCGTCGGGCCACATCGCGCGCCGTCCTCCTCCTCTCGCCGGCCAACATTCACAGCCGTTTCTCACCAATTGCCCGCCGCAAACGGACGCCGCCTGCGCAACAGGCGCCGCCGCCCCTCGCCGCTTCCGACCCAACCCCTCGACCGAGGCAAACCGCAATCCGAATCTACAGACCAACCCAATCTGCCGTCAAGCACACACGACAGCCGACCTTACACGTTACGCGTTACACATTACGTTTACACGTCTACGTTAGGTTAGGTTAGGTGGACGTGGGTTAGGTTAAGGGGACTTGGGTTAGGTTAAGCGTCAAACTTAGGTTAAGCATTCAAACACGTCAGGCGTCAGAGGTTAGGTTAGGTTAGGTTACACGTTAGGTTAAGGGGTCAGTGCTAGGTTAAGAAGCGTCAAACGTAGGTTAAAAAAGCGTTCAAACGTGAGGCGTGAGCCGGACAGCTTACCTTACGTAGACGTTAGGGGCTCACAGGCTGAGCTCACCTCGCCACACCACAGGTTAGGTTCGGTTCGGTTCGCTCGGCTCAGCGTAAAGCGCCGAGGTCAGGGTTACGTTCGTTCACCTTCGGGCGCCACACTTTCGGTTGAAAGGTCGCGACGGGACGACGTCGGCACGCACGCCGCAAACGAACAAAAACGTACAGACGACGTCGGAAACCGCCGACAGACGGGGGAGCAGCACGACCACGACCAGACACCGAGCGCGAACGAGACACACGCGAACCACCCCCACCGGCCAAAGGGCACCACACAACAACCCAGAGCACCACGTGTCGACACCAGAGCAACCCGCCGCTCACGCGACATGGCTGGCACCGAAGGGCAACCGCCCGCAACTGCGCTTTCCGCGCCGGCCCGGATGCACGTCGTGCTACAACAACACCACTACCGTACACAGCCGCTGTTCACAACATCACTATCAATGGCGCGCCCGCGGCTCGCCGCCGTCGCAGTCGCAGCCCCAACGCCAGCACTTTTGCACCACCATTCACACGCACCGCAACACAGCTCGCCGACACAGCCGAACAAAACAAACACCACACAACAACAGCAACAACAACGCCGCCGCCTCTACTTGTGCCGGCGACCCACCCCGCCGATGGCGCACCTTTCGCCAGCCGGCAATCGACACACACGCACCCACCCACCGGGGCCCAGTGCAAAAAAAAAAAAAAAAAAAAAAAAAAAAAAAAAACACACAAAAACAAAAAAACCAAACAACACAAACGACACGGGAAGCGCACACCGCCACTTCGCGCGCACGCCACCAACCAGTCGTCGTCTCAAAATAACAAACACAAACAAAATAAACTAACAACTAGGGCAACACAAAACAAAAACGCCTCGCACGAACCGAACCGCCCACAAAAAGGACAAGCACACGCACAGCCTCTGCTGACGACCACGACGCAGCGGCACGCTGCTCCTGTCCCGCGCCCCGCGCCCCGCGCCCCACTCGATTCACAACTCACGCGACACCGTCAACGACGGGCTCGCTTCCCGCAACCTACCACCTTTCCGCCACGACGCACAGCCCCAGCCCCACCCGACGACTGCACTTTCACCACCGCCTCCCCCTTCCCCCCCAAAACACACACACACACACACACACACACACACACACACACAGCCAGCCAAAAACGCACTCGCGACCCACACATGCACGTGCATCGGCACACGCCAACCAGTCAACGTCGACAACCACACGCAAGGCTCGAAACGAAAACGAAACCGGCGTCCTTCCACGTTGCCATCAAGCTACGCGACACAAGACACAAGGAACCAACACAACAGCCGGCCCCACTAATTCCCACTCTCACGCCGCAAAAAGCACACCGACACCGCCAAACACGCACGCACATTCCCCTTCGCACTGACACCACCGACCGGCTCGCTACCACACACCTCTCGGCAGCCGTTTTCACGCCAATTCGCCACACCGCCCACACAGTCGACAAGCGCCCGCCCTGTACGGCACACGCAACGACGCAGCGCAGCAAAGGGCGCCCGCAACACATACCTCTCCGCCGCCCGACGCGCCAACCGCCACGCCACACCACACCGCACCGCCAGCCACTCGCAAATTGTGCACTGCCACCAGCCACACGTCCAACACGCCGCGCCGCCTCCGGCCACCCGCCAGGGGGCGCTCACGTCCGCGACAACAGCGCGGCCCGCCGGGCCGGGCCGAACCGAACCGAGCCGCCGCTGCTCTGCACTCGGCACGGCCACACCCTGCTGCAGACCGGGCTCGTCCCTCTGTACGCGTCTGCCTGCGCATCAACACAACACGACCTTTTGTTTTTTTTTTTTCTCTCTCTACCGCCATCCCTTCTTCTCGCGTTTTACTCGTTGTTGCAGCAGCGGCGCACACCTACACATCCACAGCCCCAGCCGAGCCGGCCTCACCTCAGGGCCCGCCGCCAGCGTCTCCTCCTCGGGCACAGGTGCGGTGCTGTGGCCGCCCATCCAACTGCATTGCTGGCCGTCCAGCCACCAGGCGTTCCCACTGCCGCGAGCCACGCCGCGCACCGACCCTGCTGCAGAAAACGAAGCATAGCCAGAGACCGACCGATACACAAAGCAAGCCGTCGCCTCGCCTCTTGTCCTTCCTGCCTTCCTTCCGCCCCCGCCCTTCTCACACCACCGCCTCTCCACTTTCGCCCCCCCCTCCTTTTTTTTTTTTTTTTTTGTTTTCTTCTTTCTTTCTTTCTTTCTTTGGCCCTCTCTCCTTCCCGCCATGGCGGTTACGGCACCGCGCTGCAGCGGCAGATTTTTTTGCGCCCACACGCCTACTCCTACCACCATTAACCTTGCCCTGCCCTGCCCTGCCCTGCCCTGCCCTGCCCATCAACGTCGCAGTCGAACCGACGCTTGCCAACACACTGCCCACGTTCCTTTCTCTTTTCGGCCTACGCCCATTACGCGCCGCCGCCACAGCACCTTCCCTTCCCACAACACACCGACGTCATCACACGCACCCAAAACAGGGGCCACGACCGTGTTCCTCGCCCACTCCCATCCCGCACGGTACGCACATTCCCAACTACTACCGCGCACCCTCCCTTTCCAATCTGTGTGTCTCTGTGTCTGTGTCCTGTCCGCGCGTGACGCCTCTCAACATCCGCCGTCCCCCGTCCCGTTTTCGCCCCCATGCCGTCGTCGCGCCGCCTCCTCCCCGTCCACCGCCGCCCCTGTCCGCCCCGCACCACACCATACACCGCTGCTTGTCCCGGCCGTTGCCACCAAAGGCGCCGACCGCAAACGCGCCACGCCGCAGCCCCCGTGCGTCTCGCGCTCGCTTGCATCTCCGTGCCGACGCTGCCTCTCTTCCCGCTCGCACTCGACCTCGACAACACAGTCTTTGGCTCCGCCACTGCGTGTTCCGGTGGTACGCACGCTGCAACACGTATGTATTCATTACCAGAGCGATGGCGAGGCATGACAGCATCTCTGTCTGACCAGAGAGTTCTTTATCGCTGCTAGTCGGCGCTTGGACCGCGCCAGACGACAGTAGTGGCACGCACCGGGTCGCCAGGAACAGTTGTTATATATATATTGTAGCGCGAGTCGGGAGAGGTAGTAGTCGGTCGACAGTAGTAGCGGGTGGACGGTTGTACTGAGCGGGCGTCGGCGGCGTGCTCTGCTCGTCTCGCGACTCTGGTCACGGTTCGGGACGATGTATAGTCTATTGTGTTATAATCAAAAGGTGGTGTGACGCTGCATTGCGCAAATCTGATAACGTATGTTCATTGTACTTATTTTGTTCAACAACAAAAGCCCCACTATTACTTTTTTTCTAAAGTAACTTTTGTCTCTTAACGAAAAACATTCACTTTTTAAAGACTACTTCCTATGGCATTTCCCTCCAAGGAGTGCAATTAATTACCAGCCAGCACTCATTCATTGCACACAGCTGTGTAAGGGGTATCTACAATTGAGGAGCGGATATAAATGCAATTTTTTTGTTTTTTTTTGTTTTTTTTTTTTTTTTTTTTTTTTTTTGTGTGTGTGTGTGTGTGTTGTAACCTCCCAGCAAAATTTAAAATAATGGACAATGTTATTTACGGATGCTAATGGACATTGCGCTAATTGTAACCTCGCCCACAATGAGAGGTATTGAAAATGGCAACAAAAATGTGAAATTCGCAATCTGACTCAAATATAAAGTCTTCACACAACATTTAAAAAAGTCCGTTCAGTGACAAGAAACTTCAATTAAACCGAAATATCGGTCTTTGGCCCTGTGCAAAACAATCAGAATTAAAGTCTTACCTCCGAATAAATGGATGTCACATTTCTGCTCTGGTTGTTGCGCAGCGCTTGGAGGAACTGCATTGCAAATAATAATATTCTCTTTTTTTGTGATTTTAGTGACATTTTTCTTCAAAGAAGTGGAATGAAATGTGAAGTGCAACGAACTCTTTAGTTCAATAAACAATTAAATGTTTGAAAAATGCTTTTGAAATAAAAATTATTATTGGGGAACTTGTTGGAGAATAATTACAATAAATACAATTTTTCATTATCTAATGATTATATTAATTAACAGTATACCTTATTCACCATCTTGACCAGTGTTGCCGACCGCCTACATCACACAACCGCGCTCGGCTGCTACTACTGACCGACCGCTCTGCATGACGACTATTAGCGTACTGCACGCGACGACTACTGACAGAGTACAGCCCTCAACTACACATAGCTACGGACTCGCAACGACTACTGACTGACTGAGAACCGCTCGCAACACTCGCGCAGTCCAGCGCAAACTCTCTGGTCACAGATGCTACAATGTCTCGCCATCGCTACTATGTTACATACGTGTTTCAGTGTCTTTTTCATTGGGGTAACGATCTTTGGCTCTTTTTATTCTGAATACAGGGCCAAAGGTCAACGCTGCTGCCCTTATACAATTTATCAGGTTTCATTATGTCTGTTGCAATGTTACATACGGTTCACTCTTTCATTAATATTATCGTTGGGTTTGTTTTGTAGGGACGTTAACATTCTGGCACATTTTTATTATCATCGGACTCTCTGCTATTTGTGCAGGGAGGTTATACCTGGGTCCATTTCCATTTTAATATTGATAGACTTTTTGTTTTCTCGTTGTTTTTCCTTCTTTTTTTTTTGTTTTGTTTTTCCCGCTCTCACCACCACCGCCGCATCACGCCTTCCGTTTTCTTGGTTTCTTTTCTGTTCTTCAACTGCTTCAACATCACCGCGCCCCATTTCCACACCACAGCCATCAGCCTCCAAGACGGGCGGGCGCAGTGTGCCATTTCCGGCGCACAAGCACACCCGTACGGTACTCTCCTCGCCCCCACGCCACCAACAACACAGCGACCACGCGGCTTTCAGGCATGGCACGGCACCGGCGAAATGCGCCGCCCCCGCCCCTCCGCGCATCCGTCCGTCTCGCCACGTTCACTGACAGCCGCGTCTGCGGCTACACCACGACAACCACAACACAACACCGCTCCCCTCCCTGGCAACTCACATTGTTTTTCTCCTCCTCTTTTGCACAAACCACAACGCCGAGCACAGGCGCAAGCCACCCACACCGCGCCCCTCCCCGTCCCGTCTTTGGCCGCCGCTCCTCGTTTGCCCCCTCCCATCTCCCGAAATGCCATGCCAGCAGCGTTACGCATGCCCCTCCCCTGTCCACACAACACTACCGCCTAACGAACAGCCTTCCGGGCCACATGCAGGGCACGCCCACCTCCAAACACTGCCAATTCACGGACGCACGCACACACACACTCACTTTCTCGACACCTTTCTGTACGGAGGGTGCGTCATCTCGACCGTGACAGAGTGACGGCAACTATCGACGATCCATTTCCCCCCAATGGTAAAACATGTCCACTAACACCTACATACATCATTCACGTACACAGACAATAGCATACACACAATGGGAGGGCACACGAACATGGACGGCACGGCACTGTCATACACTCTTCCTCAGAACCATATCAACAAACGTTACGTACATCCGGGAAAGCGAAAGCGAAAGCAAAAGCAAAGGCAAAGCCCAATGCAGCCGTCAAAGGTAACGTTCACCACGGCAGACACTTGCAGCCGCGCCGCCGTTAAACGCATTTCAGTGCGGCTCCAATACGCCTCCGACACGGGAACGTTCCGTTGCTCTACGAATGCGTTTCTCCCCTTTTTCCCTTCCTCTCTCTTTTGCCCCCCCTCCTTGCACTCTTGCCTCATTCCTCACGTTCTGCCCAGACATTCGACCGATCAAAGTCAACCTTTCGTTACCGTTCTCAGCGCGACGGTGTACAACAGTATGACGGGTGTGCCCAAGACTTCGGTTCAGTTGCGTGACGCCCGTCTATCGCGCCGATCGACAGTTACTCAGGGGGCGACGGATCGGACCACGTCACCGACACACAAAACACTTTCAAACAAACAAATACGCACCGGATGGACACAGACAAACACGTGTACAGACATTCGCCAAACAAACGACCGCCGCCGCCGCCGCCGCCGCCGCCGTCGTCGTCTAGCGTCGCGCTTACTGTACTGCACTGGACACGCGTGCATCTTGAATGACGACATCGGTGTGCGTGCGTCGTACGCAATCAGTCAGACACGGCTATCAAACATCAGAGTCGAATGGTACATCATCGTGCGTGTTCGCCGTACACGTACAGTACAATACAACAACAATGCGTCTTAATGGCACGTTCATTTCAACGTCACTCACACACCTCCACGCTGCAGTTACGTCGCACCATTGTCAAACTCGGCGTACAGCAAAGGGAATAGTGGGCGGCAAAAAAAAAAAAAAACAACCAAACAAAAACATTTCACATTTCACCCTCGCCATGTATGATGTGCAAAAAAACAAACCCGCAAACGGCCGTCGTTACGGTGACACAAAAGTCGCCGATCGCACAGTCCCCCCTCGCAGACGGGTAACACACACACACACACCAACAACACCAATGGGTCAAAAACCACGCCAACGAGGCGTGCCACCATTCCACGCCACGGCGACCAACCTCGTGGCCGTACCCCGCGCAACACGCTTTGACGCGCCCCCCCACCCACAATCAAAATGCACACATACATCACAGCCGTCCACACAAACAACAACAACAATTCCGCCCTTCCCGCAAAAGGCAAGTTGGTGGCCCTGAAAAGGGCCGTTTTGCCGCTCTCGCAACGGAGGAGCCTTCTCCATCCTTCCTTCCATTCCAGAGCCACCTCCTTACTTGGAGCTCGTGTACTTGGTCACCGCCTTCGTGCCCTCGCTCACGGCGTGCTTGGCCAGCTCGCCAGGCAGCAACAGCCGCACAGCGGTCTGGATCTCGCGGGACGTGATGGTCGAGCGCTTGTTGTAGTGCGCCAGCCGAGAAGCCTCGGCCGCAATGCGCTCGAAAATGTCGTTCACGAAGCTGTTCATGATGCTCATCGCCTTCGACGAGATGCCCGTGTCAGGGTGCACCTGCTTCAGCACCTTGTAGATGTAGATGGCATAGCTCTCCTTCCTCTTGCGCTTCTTCTTCTTGTCGCCCTTCGAAATGTTCTTCTGCGCCTTGCCAGCCTTCTTGGCGGCCTTCCCGCTAGTCTTGGGCGGCATCTCGAACCAACGTACGGCAGCAGCAACACCAGTACCAAGCGCTCCGCTCTAGTCAGCGTCTCCCCACACAGTGGCACCCGCCGCCAGCCGCCGCCGCACCTTTACCAGCTCGCCCTGTTGCGGCCGCCGACCAATGGGGCGCGCGCGCAACCGGCCGCCGCACCCGAGCCCATAAAGCACCCCCACCCCGGCTGCGCCGGCACGCACTCCGCTGCTCGACTCGCTGCCGCTCGCACCGGTCGTTTTCGTTTCCGTTTCGTGTGCACCGTCGCTAGCCCATCGCCATGTCCGGACGCGGAAAGGGAGGCAAAGTCAAGGGCAAGTCAAAGTCCCGCTCAAGCAGGGCTGGGCTCCAGTTCCCGGTCGGCAGAATCCACCGCCTCCTGCGCAAGGGAAACTACGCAGAGCGCGTCGGCGCCGGGGCGCCCGTCTACCTCGCCGCCGTCATGGAGTACCTCGCGGCTGAGGTGCTCGAGCTGGCCGGAAACGCGGCCCGCGACAACAAGAAGACGCGCATCATCCCGCGCCACCTGCAGCTTGCCATCCGCAACGACGAGGAGCTCAACAAGCTCCTGTCGGGCGTCACCATCGCACAGGGTGGTGTCCTGCCCAACATCCAGGCCGTCCTGCTGCCAAAGAAGACCGAGAAGAAGGCCTAAAGGAGGCCAGGCAATCGCAGCCGCCGCGTGCTCCCCTGCACGCAACGCGCTTTGCCGGCTCGGCCCACAACAATCGGCCCTTTTCAGGGCCACCACACAAACCTACGTCCAAAGCAAAATTTCAGTCGTCCTCGCCGCACCTTGTTTTGTTTTTTAACTTTGCACTTTCACAGCACAGCCGCCGCCGGCGCACGTCCGCCATCTTGTCGTCCACACAGCCCGTGTGGCCCAACACACACACATACACACATTTTGCACGGTCGCAGTCGCCTTCCAAACGACAACGGCAGCAATAATGACCATTGTTAAAGGGAGGCGTGTCGACACACCGCCCTCCACTCCCGCGCGCAACGGCCGTCGACACGAACGAAACAGCTGATCCGGCCGCCTTGCCTCGGAAACCCCAACGCCGCCGCAAACACACAGAGCCAAACCACGCAAGCAAATAATCACCGCCTCTCGCACAACAACACACAGCCCGCCATCTCCGTCGCGATCGATACAAAGACACACAAACGAAGCAGCTCCACACACAGCCAGCCACATGACACGTTTCCTTTCCTTCTCCCCTCCCAGTCACATCACGTCGCTCACAAACGGAAAGAAAGAAACAAAGAAAGAAAGAGAGAGAGAAACAAACAAACAACACAGCGCACACACGCAGCAACAACACAGACTCTTTCGCACTTTTCAACTTCCGAACAGTGTGGTGGCCCTGAAAAGGGCCGTTTTCTAGTCTCTCCCACCCACAAGCACGGCCGCGGGAAGGCCAGCGCCCGCTGCGACGCAGCCTAACCGCCGAAACCGTACAGGGTGCGCCCCTGCCTCTTCAGGGCGTACACCACGTCCATGGCCGTCACAGTCTTGCGCTTGGCGTGCTCAGTGTACGTCACCGCGTCGCGGATCACGTTCTCCAGGAACACCTTCAGCACCCCGCGGGTCTCCTCGTAGATCAGACCAGAGATGCGCTTCACGCCGCCCCTGCGAGCCAGGCGGCGGATGGCGGGCTTCGTGATGCCCTGGATGTTGTCGCGCAACACCTTGCGGTGCCGCTTGGCGCCACCCTTGCCGAGCCCCTTTCCTCCCTTGCCGCGGCCTGTCATCCTTCCTTCCTCGGGCAAAGCAAAACGTGCACAAACAGCAGCTGCAGCGGCTGGAGAGTCGGCTACGGTCTGCGCCCAGCGTTTTTTTTTTTTTACAAGAGGTGGAGCCCCTCCACGCCCACACCGGCATGATGGCCAACACAAAAGGTCTACTGCCATCTCTGCATAAGGGTTAGTATTCACTAAAGTGAGGTGTCGCAGGATGTGGGTACTGCGATGTTTGCGTACGTCTGGTTAGGATTAACCATTAATACGCGCTCATCTGGAGATAGATTGGTCGAAATCTGACGAAGGGTAGCGGTTTGAAGGGCAGAGGAAAAAAAGTGCCAAGGCAAGAGCCAAGGGAAAAAAACCTCTGCGAAAGGTAGGTCGGGCGGCAAGAGCAGTAGCGGTTGTCTTGCTGCCTGCGACAGGTTGTGCAAGGATAGGCTTTGTTAGTAGTGGGTATCATGCATGTCGATACCTTGACGTTGTGCGTTTGTGCTGCTCGGCGGCTGGCGCTGGGTGCTGGTACAGAGTCCTCGTTCAGCGTCCTGCGACCTGCAACAGTTATGTTTGTTATCGGTCTTGTGTCCGATAGGTCATATACCGGAGGCACAGTGTGGGGGAGTGTTGGGAGATTGTTCGTGCGTCTGTGGGCGAGCTCGTCGGTGTCCCTGCTGTGGCCTGTTGGTCGGCTCTAATAGCAGCTGGTAGTTGCCAGTCAGTATTGCTGTTATGCAGGGGCTTACCGACGTTTGTCGCTGTTTGCGTATGTTAGTTTACCATAGGTGGTTATGCCCTAGCTAGCAGTGTCTTTGGTCGCTTGTGTTTCCACCTGTGGTTGTGATCGTAGTTTCCCAGAGTGAGGATGAAAGGATTGTTCGAGTGTCTCGAGTTCCTGTATAGTCGTGTAGCGTGTTTCTTGAATACTTCCTTGAGGGTATCAAGGCGGTATTCATGGTGAAGATCCACGGTGCGTGTGTAGCGTGGAGCATTGCTAATGATTCGTAGCACTTTGTTCTGTATGATCTGCAGGCGGCGCAGTCGTGTGGGAGCTGCATATCCCCAGACGGGAGCTGCGTACGTCATCAGAGGTCTAATCAGTGTAGTGTATAAGGACCTCGACACCCTCCTATTCAGTGTGCTTTCCCTGTTGAGCATTGGGTAGAGCTGTTTGAGCCTCGCGTGCGCTCGGTTGGCAACGTATTCGATGTGGTCCCCCCATGTAAGTTTCCGGTCCAGCCAGACACCAAGGTATCTGACTTTCTCTCGGAAACGTATTGGGCGTGTATGTAGTGTTATCGGTCTACAGTGTTGGTGTTTGCGCAGTAGTTTCGGTCTGCGTGTGAACAGAACTGCTTCGCACTTGTCGACGTTTACTTTAATACGCCATCGCTCCAGCCAAGGCTCAGCTGTTCTGAGTGCTGTCTGTATTCGTGAGTTGATGTTCGACGGTTTCCAGTCTTGCGCGAGGATGGCTGTGTCATCCGCGTAGACGGCTAACGTCGTGTTTCGTGTCGCTGGGTAGTCATTAATGTACAGGTTAAACAAGATGGGCCCCAGAATGCTTCCTTGGGGTACTCCAGCTTGGATACCGTGTTGTGTTGATTGTTTATCCTGCACGTTAGTGTTGAAACATCTGTTCGTGAGATATGAGTGTATGAGACGTACGAGTCCGTCTGGGAAACCAGCTTCGCTTAGTTTGCGTATGAGTCCGTTGTGCCAGAGACGATCGAAAGCCTTTTCGATGTCTAGGAACACGGCCCCTGTGGCTTTGTTCATGTTGTAGCCGTGTGTTATATGTTCGACTACGCGGAGGAGTTGTTGTGTTGTCGAGTGGTGATTCCTAAAGCCGAATTGCTCCGGTCTTAGGGTGTCGTTGGCGATGCAATGCCTAGTGATACGTTTTAGTATTACCTTCTCAACAATCTTGCTGAGCGAGCACAGCAGACTGATGGGACGGTAATTTTGTGGGAGGGAGTGGTCTTTCCCTGGCTTCCTGAACATCAGGACCTTGGCCGCCTTCCAAAAGTCAGGGAAGTGTTGGTGTGTCAGGATGGCATTCGTTAGGTGTGTGAGGTATTCTACGGCTTTATCCGTGAACTCCTGGAGGACACGGTTTTGAATGCCATCAGGCCCAGGGGCTTTTCTAGCGTTGGTGTGCTTGATAGCCCATGTGACTTCATTTGTGCTAGCACGTCTGATTACGTCGCGCGAGGGCTGGGCTACAAGTCGTGTAACCTCCTGGTCCGTTTCAAGTGTGAATGCTGGGTCTGAAGGAACCAGATTCGGCATGAAGGACGCTGCAAGTGTTGTGGCCATAAGCTCTGCCTTCTCCGTCGCGGAGTAGGCTGGGCCGTCTGGTCCTTGTAACGTGGGAATGTAATGTTTCTCCCTGGTGAAGTGTCTGGCCAGCTGCCACACGCCAGGACGTGTGGTATCCAGCCGAGCGAGTCTCTGTCCCCATTGTTCGTTTCTGAATGTTTGGATTTTATTCCGTATTATGCCCTGGAGTCTGTTGACGTGCAGTTTATAGAACGGACGCCTGGTACGCTGCCAGTATCTCCTGAGGCGGTTCCTCATTGAGATAAGGCCCAGGATTTCCTGGGGCAGGGCCGTCGAGTGTTGTCTTGGTGTTGTAAATGGAATGGCGTCAGTCATTGCGTCTTGGACGGCAGTTGTGAGAGCCTCCACAGCCTCATCGATTTGCTGTGTGTTGTTAATTTCGTGAGTGTCAGGAATGCGACTATCAAGCGTTTCCTTGAACAGTGTCCAGTTCGCACGTTTGTAGTTAAGCATCCTGCGTGGTTCAATGTCCTGCAGTCTCTCTTCCATGTGCAGTATTACAGGCATGTGGTCTGAGTCCAGATCGTTTTCAACCGTTAGGTTGAGTGTGCATGTGATGCCCTTTATGAGGGCTATGTCTAACACGCGCCCGCCGCCCCCCTATATAGACTCTGGCCCGCCCTCCCCCCACCACGCGCAACCGAGGGCATATAAGCGCAGCACGGAGGCGCGCGGGCCCGTTGTCAAGGCAGCACCGGACGCCGCGCCGCACCTAACCTCCACGCACGCCGCTCCGCTACCGCTACCGCCATGGCCCGCACAAAGCAAACGGCCCGCAAGTCCACCGGCGGAAAGGCGCCGCGCAAACAGCTCGCCACCAAGGCGGCGAGGAAGAGCGCGCCCGCCACCGGAGGCGTCAAGAAGCCCCACCGCTACAGGCCGGGCACCGTCGCCCTGCGAGAAATCAGGCGCTACCAGAAGAGCACAGAGCTGCTCATCCGCAAGCTGCCATTCCAGCGCCTAGTGCGCGAGATCGCCCAGGACTTCAAGACCGACCTGCGCTTCCAGAGCTCCGCAGTCATGGCCCTGCAGGAGGCCAGCGAGGCCTACCTCGTCGGCCTCTTCGAAGACACCAACCTGTGCGCAATCCACGCCAAGCGCGTCACCATCATGCCCAAGGACATCCAGCTCGCGCGCCGCATCCGCGGCGAGCGCGCCTAAACCGCGCCGCGGCACCGCACCGCACAAACAAAAACGGCCCTTTTCAGGGCCACTAACATCTCTCCGTCGCGAGCAACCTTTGTCGGTCGCCTGCCTCTCGCCCCGCAACCCAAAAACAAAAACCACCACTTCCCGTCCGTCCGCCACACCCGCTCACTCTGCCTGCCTGCTAGCAGCGCGCAACAATCACACATCATCCCTCCCCGGCGCACAATACCCAACGGCCGACGTCACACCGCACGGGTGGCTGGCCGGCCGCCGCTTTCGTTTCGAAAACAAAAACAAAAACACCCGCACTCCACTCCGACGGCCAACGGCCAGGCAGGCGCGCTCGCTCGCTCTACACGCCACCGAAATCCCCCGCCGACTCCTTCCCACATCTCAACGTGCCCCCCGTTGCAAAACATAACACACACAAAGGAACAAAACAAAGACCAGACACGACTCGACAAGACGACAGACATCCGAGAAGAACGAACGCAGGCAAGCCAACCAACGTATTCAAACAAAACAACAACGTGACAGAAAACCAACCGTCGGCCGCCGCCACAAACACGGCGACAATCAACCACGACAACAACAACAACACCGCTTACCGCTACCGCCGCCCACACCCGCCACCGACCCCCGCAATCCAACCACCGCGGCACGCAAACAGCATCCCCACGGGCATACAGACAGACCCCCACACCAAACGCAACACGACAATCAAAACCTTCCCCGACGTGCTTTGATGGCCCTGAGAAGGGCCGTTTTGGGCCGCGCGTCTCTTGCGCGCCACTAGACGACGACGGGGGGTGGGGACGACGGAGCCAAGCGCCAAACCCTTCCTTTCCCATCTCTTTCTCCTCTACTCTACTTCTTCTTCTTGGGCGAAGCCTTCGCCTTAGACGGCGTCGTCGCCTTCTTCGGGCGCGGCGCCTTCGGCTTCTTCGTCGGAACCTTGGCGGCCTTCTTCGCCTTCGACGGCGACTTGGCCTTGGCCAGCTTGGCCGCAGCCGCCTTCTTCGCACCCGCGGGAGCGGCCGACGCCGCAGACGCCTTCTTGGCGGCGCCCGCCTTCCGACCGGTCGCCGCCTTCACGCCACCAGCCTTCTTTGCGCCGGCCGCACGGGCGCCCTTCTTCTCCTTGCTGGCCGGAGCGGCGCGCTTCTTCTTGGCACCGCCAGCACGAGCCTTGCCGCCCTCGGCCGCCCCCCCGCCGCCGCCGGCGCCGGCAAGCTTGAACGAGCCGGACGCGCCCTTCCCCTTCGTCTGCACCAGCTCGCCCGCCACGACGGCCGACTTGAGGTACTTCTTGATAAACGGCGCCAGCTTCTCCGCGTCCAGCTTGTAGTGCGCGGCTATGTACTTCTTGATCGCCTGCAGCGACGACCCGCCGCGCTCCTTCAGACTCTTGATGGCGGCCGTCACCATCTCAGAGGTGCGCGGGTGCGCAGGCTTGGCGCGCGGCTTCTTCGCAGACGACGCAGACTTGGCCTTCTTCGTAGTGCCGGTGGCGGCGGGTGCCGCAGCAGTCTCGTTCGTAGCCGCCTGATCTGCCATTTCGACGACGCGCGTAACACACAGCGAGAGCGAGCGGGACGGCAGGCACGCAAGCACAGCACAGCAGCAGAGCAGAGAATCACAAGGCCCAGCCAGTGTCGCGGGCGGGCGCGGACGGCCGAGAGAGCGGCCGCCACTCTGCGCGCCGCCGCGCCGCGCCTCCCGCGCTTGCTACCGCCCAACGTCCGACAGCCTGTGCGGAGCAGCCCCAAACCTGCGCCACAACCGCCCGCGCCTTTCAAACCACCGAGGATGGGGCTACACACAGCCACACCACAGTCGCCAACCAGTCGCCACGGCAGCGCCGCAAACCACGGCCAAACTGCAGCTACCGCGCGCTACAGCCTGGGTCGGCCCGCCGAGAATCGCCGCCCCCGCCCAAATGCCGCCCCCACAGCCCCAGCCGACGACCCGCCACAATGGCCAAACCTTCGGCAAAACTCCCACACCGTCGCCGCGGCAGCCCGGCCAGCGCGGCCGGCGCCACAGCCACACAAGCCGAGGCGTGCGGCGATGACGGCCGTGCAAACGCGCCTCCGCCGCCCCATCGCCTTCCGTCGCCCTCCCGCCGTTTCCCGATCGGCCCGCAGCCGTCGGGCCACATCGCGCGCCGTCCTCCTCCTCTCGCCGGCCAACATTCACAGCCGTTTCTCACCAATTGCCCGCCGCAAACGGACGCCGCCTGCGCAACAGGCGCCGCCGCCCCTCGCCGCTTCCGACCCAACCCCTCGACCGAGGCAAACCGCAATCCGAATCTACAGACCAACCCAATCTGCCGTCAAGCACACACGACAGCCGACCTTACACGTTACGCGTTACACATTACGTTTACACGTCTACGTTAGGTTAGGTTAGGTGGACGTGGGTTAGGTTAAGGGGACTTGGGTTAGGTTAAGCGTCAAACTTAGGTTAAGCATTCAAACACGTCAGGCGTCAGAGGTTAGGTTAGGTTAGGTTACACGTTAGGTTAAGGGGTCAGTGCTAGGTTAAGAAGCGTCAAACGTAGGTTAAAAAAGCGTTCAAACGTGAGGCGTGAGCCGGACAGCTTACCTTACGTAGACGTTAGGGGCTCACAGGCTGAGCTCACCTCGCCACACCACAGGTTAGGTTCGGTTCGGTTCGCTCGGCTCAGCGTAAAGCGCCGAGGTCAGGGTTACGTTCGTTCACCTTCGGGCGCCACACTTTCGGTTGAAAGGTCGCGATGGGACGACGTCGGCACGCACGCCGCAAACGAACAAAAACGTACAGACGACGTCGGAAACCGCCGACAGACGGGGGAGCAGCACGACCACGACCAGACACCGAGCGCGAACGAGACACACGCGAACCACCCCCACCGGCCAAAGGGCACCACACAACAACCCAGAGCACCACGTGTCGACACCAGAGCAACCCGCCGCTCACGCGACATGGCTGGCACCGAAGGGCAACCGCCCGCAACTGCGCTTTCCGCGCCGGCCCGGATGCACGTCGTGCTACAACAACACCACTACCGTACACAGCCGCTGTTCACAACATCACTATCAATGGCGCGCCCGCGGCTCGCCGCCGTCGCAGTCGCAGCCCCAACGCCAGCACTTTTGCACCACCATTCACACGCACCGCAACACAGCTCGCCGACACAGCCGAACAAAACAAACACCACACAACAACAGCAACAACAACGCCGCCGCCTCTACTTGTGCCGGCGACCCACCCCGCCGATGGCGCACCTTTCGCCAGCCGGCAATCGACACACACGCACCCACCCACCGGGGCCCAGTGCAAAAAAAAAAAAAAAAAAAAAAAAAAAAAAAAAAAAAAAAAAAACACACAAAAACAAAAAAACCAAACAACACAAACGACACGGGAAGCGCACACCGCCACTTCGCGCGCACGCCACCAACCAGTCGTCGTCTCAAAATAACAAACACAAACAAAATAAACTAACAACTAGGGCAACACAAAACAAAAACGCCTCGCACGAACCGAACCGCCCACAAAAAGGACAAGCACACGCACAGCCTCTGCTGACGACCACGACGCAGCGGCACGCTGCTCCTGTCCCGCGCCCCGCGCCCCGCGCCCCACTCGATTCACAACTCACGCGACACCGTCAACGACGGGCTCGCTTCCCGCAACCTACCACCTTTCCGCCACGACGCACAGCCCCAGCCCCACCCGACGACTGCACTTTCACCACCGCCTCCCCCTTCCCCCCCAAAACACACACACACACACACACACACACACACACACACACAGCCAGCCAAAAACGCACTCGCGACCCACACATGCACGTGCATCGGCACACGCCAACCAGTCAACGTCGACAACCACACGCAAGGCTCGAAACGAAAACGAAACCGGCGTCCTTCCACGTTGCCATCAAGCTACGCGACACAAGACACAAGGAACCAACACAACAGCCGGCCCCACTAATTCCCACTCTCACGCCGCAAAAAGCACACCGACACCGCCAAACACGCACGCACATTCCCCTTCGCACTGACACCACCGACCGGCTCGCTACCACACACCTCTCGGCAGCCGTTTTCACGCCAATTCGCCACACCGCCCACACAGTCGACAAGCGCCCGCCCTGTACGGCACACGCAACGACGCAGCGCAGCAAAGGGCGCCCGCAACACATACCTCTCCGCCGCCCGACGCGCCAACCGCCACGCCACACCACACCGCACCGCCAGCCACTCGCAAATTGTGCACTGCCACCAGCCACACGTCCAACACGCCGCGCCGCCTCCGGCCACCCGCCAGGGGGCGCTCACGTCCGCGACAACAGCGCGGCCCGCCGGGCCGGGCCGAACCGAACCGAGCCGCCGCTGCTCTGCACTCGGCACGGCCACACCCTGCTGCAGACCGGGCTCGTCCCTCTGTACGCGTCTGCCTGCGCATCAACACAACAAGACCTTTTGTTTTTTTTTTTTCTCTCTCTACCGCCATCCCTTCTTCTCGCGTTTTACTCGTTGTTGCAGCAGCGGCGCACACCTACACATCCACAGCCCCAGCCGAGCCGGCCTCACCTCAGGGCCCGCCGCCAGCGTCTCCTCCTCGGGCACAGGTGCGGTGCTGTGGCCGCCCATCCAACCGCATTGCTGGCCGTCCAGCCACCAGGCGTTCCCACTGCCGCGAGCCACGCCGCGCACCGACCCTGCTGCAGAAAACGAAGCATAGCCAGAGACCGACCGATACACAAAGCAAGCCGTCGCCTCGCCTCTTGTCCTTCCTGCCTTCCTTCCGCCCCCGCCCTTCTCACACCACCGCCTCTCCACTTTCGCCCCCCCTCCTTTTTTTTTTTTTTTTTGTTTTCTTCTTTCTTTCTTTCTTTCTTTGGCCCTCTCTCCTTCCCGCCATGGCGGTTACGGCACCGCGCTGCAGCGGCAGATTTTTTTGCGCCCACACGCCTACTCCTACCACCATTAACCTTGCCCTGCCCTGCCCTGCCCTGCCCTGCCCTGCCCATCAACGTCGCAGTCGAACCGACGCTTGCCAACACACTGCCCACGTCCCTTTCTCTTTTCGGCCTACGCCCATTACGCGCCGCCGCCACAGCACCTTCCCTTCCCACAACACACCGACGTCATCACACGCACCCAAAACAGGGGCCACGACCGTGTTCCTCGCCCACTCCCATCCCGCACGGTACGCACATTCCCAACTACTACCGCGCACCCTCCCTTTCCAATCTGTGTGTCTCTGTGTCTGTGTCCTGTCCGCGCGTGACGCCTCTCAACATCCGCCGTCCCCCGTCCCGTTTTCGCCCCCATGCCGTCGTCGCGCCGCCTCCTCCCCGTCCACCGCCGCCCCTGTCCGCCCCGCACCACACCATACACCGCTGCTTGTCCCGGCCGTTGCCACCAAAGGCGCCGACCGCAAACGCGCCACGCCGCAGCCCCCGTGCGTCTCGCGCTCGCTTGCATCTCCGTGCCGACGCTGCCTCTCTTCCCGCTCGCACTCGACCTCGACAACACAGTCTTTGGCTCCGCCACTGCGTGTTCCGGTGGTACGCACGCTGCAACACGTATGTATTCATTACCAGAGCGATGGCGAGGCATGACAGCATCTCTGTCTGACCAGAGAGTTCTTTATCGCTGCTAGTCGGCGCTTGGACCGCGCCAGACGACAGTAGTGGCACGCACCGGGTCGCCAGGAACAGTTGTTATATATATATTGTAGCGCGAGTCGGGAGAGGTAGTAGTCGGTCGACAGTAGTAGCGGGTGGACGGTTGTACTGAGCGGGCGTCGGCGGCGTGCTCTGCTCGTCTCGCGACTCTGGTCACGGTTCGGGACGATGTATAGTCTATTGTGTTATAATCAAAAGGTGGTGTGACGCTGCATTGCGCAAATCTGATAACGTATGTTCATTGTACTTATTTTGTTCAACAACAAAAGCCCCACTATTACTTTTTTTCTAAAGTAACTTTTGTCTCTTAACGAAAAACATTCACTTTTTAAAGACTACTTCCTATGGCATTTCCCTCCAAGGAGTGCAATTAATTACCAGCCAGCACTCATTCATTGCACACAGCTGTGTAAGGGGTATCTACAATTGAGGAGCGGATATAAATGCAATTTTTTTGTTTTTTTTTGTTTTTTTTTTTTTTTTTTTTTTTTTTTTTGTGTGTGTGTGTGTGTGTTGTAACCTCCCAGCAAAATTTAAAATAATGGACAATGTTATTTACGGATGCTAATGGACATTGCGCTAATTGTAACCTCGCCCACAATGAGAGGTATTGAAAATGGCAACAAAAATGTGAAATTCGCAATCTGACTCAAATATAAAGTCTTCACACAACATTTAAAAAAGTCCGTTCAGTGACAAGAAACTTCAATTAAACCGAAATATCGGTCTTTGGCCCTGTGCAAAACAATCAGAATTAAAGTCTTACCTCCGAATAAATGGATGTCACATTTCTGCTCTGGTTGTTGCGCAGCGCTTGGAGGAACTGCATTGCAAATAATAATATTCTCTTTTTTTGTGATTTTAGTGACATTTTTCTTCAAAGAAGTGGAATGAAATGTGAAGTGCAACGAACTCTTTAGTTCAATAAACAATTAAATGTTTGAAAAATGCTTTTGAAATAAAAATTATTATTGGGGAACTTGTTGGAGAATAATTACAATAAATACAATTTTTCATTATCTAATGATTATATTAATTAACAGTATACCTTATTCACCATCTTGACCAGTGTTGCCGACCGCCTACATCACACAACCGCGCTCGGCTGCTACTACTGACCGACCGCTCTGCATGACGACTATTAGCGTACTGCACGCGACGACTACTGACAGAGTACAGCCCTCAACTACACATAGCTACGGACTCGCAACGACTACTGACTGACTGAGAACCGCTCGCAACACTCGCGCAGTCCAGCGCAAACTCTCTGGTCACAGATGCTACAATGTCTCGCCATCGCTACTATGTTACATACGTGTTTCAGTGTCTTTTTCATTGGGGTAACGATCTTTGGCTCTTTTTATTCTGAATACAGGGCCAAAGGTCAACGCTGCTGCCCTTATACAATTTATCAGGTTTCATTATGTCTGTTGCAATGTTACATACGGTTCACTCTTTCATTAATATTATCGTTGGGTTTGTTTTGTAGGGACGTTAACATTCTGGCACATTTTTATTATCATCGGACTCTCTGCTATTTGTGCAGGGAGGTTATACCTGGGTCCATTTCCATTTTAATATTGATAGACTTTTTGTTTTCTCGTTGTTTTTCCTTCTTTTTTTTTTGTTTTGTTTTTCCCGCTCTCACCACCACCGCCGCATCACGCCTTCCGTTTTCTTGGTTTCTTTTCTGTTCTTCAACTGCTTCAACATCACCGCGCCCCATTTCCACACCACAGCCATCAGCCTCCAAGACGGGCGGGCGCAGTGTGCCATTTCCGGCGCACAAGCACACCCGTACGGTACTCTCCTCGCCCCCACGCCACCAACAACACAGCGACCACGCGGCTTTCAGGCATGGCACGGCACCGGCGAAATGCGCCGCCCCCGCCCCTCCGCGCATCCGTCCGTCTCGCCACGTTCACTGACAGCCGCGTCTGCGGCTACACCACGACAACCACAACACAACACCGCTCCCCTCCCTGGCAACTCACATTGTTTTTCTCCTCCTCTTTTGCACAAACCACAACGCCGAGCACAGGCGCAAGCCACCCACACCGCGCCCCTCCCCGTCCCGTCTTTGGCCGCCGCTCCTCGTTTGCCCCCTCCCATCTCCCGAAATGCCATGCCAGCAGCGTTACGCATGCCCCTCCCCTGTCCACACAACACTACCGCCTAACGAACAGCCTTCCGGGCCACATGCAGGGCACGCCCACCTCCAAACACTGCCAATTCACGGACGCACGCACACACACACTCACTTTCTCGACACCTTTCTGTACGGAGGGTGCGTCATCTCGACCGTGACAGAGTGACGGCAACTATCGACGATCCATTTCCCCCCAATGGTAAAACATGTCCACTAACACCTACATACATCATTCACGTACACAGACAATAGCATACACACAATGGGAGGGCACACGAACATGGACGGCACGGCACTGTCATACACTCTTCCTCAGAACCATATCAACAAACGTTACGTACATCCGGGAAAGCGAAAGCGAAAGCAAAAGCAAAGGCAAAGCCCAATGCAGCCGTCAAAGGTAACGTTCACCACGGCAGACACTTGCAGCCGCGCCGCCGTTAAACGCATTTCAGTGCGGCTCCAATACGCCTCCGACACGGGAACGTTCCGTTGCTCTACGAATGCGTTTCTCCCCTTTTTCCCTTCCTCTCTCTTTTGCCCCCCCTCCTTGCACTCTTGCCTCATTCCTCACGTTCTGCCCAGACATTCGACCGATCAAAGTCAACCTTTCGTTACCGTTCTCAGCGCGACGGTGTACAACAGTATGACGGGTGTGCCCAAGACTTCGGTTCAGTTGCGTGACGCCCGTCTATCGCGCCGATCGACAGTTACTCAGGGGGCGACGGATCGGACCACGTCACCGACACACAAAACACTTTCAAACAAACAAATACGCACCGGATGGACACAGACAAACACGTGTACAGACATTCGCCAAACAAACGACCGCCGCCGCCGCCGCCGCCGCCGCCGTCGTCGTCTAGCGTCGCGCTTACTGTACTGCACTGGACACGCGTGCATCTTGAATGACGACATCGGTGTGCGTGCGTCGTACGCAATCAGTCAGACACGGCTATCAAACATCAGAGTCGAATGGTACATCATCGTGCGTGTTCGCCGTACACGTACAGTACAATACAACAACAATGCGTCTTAATGGCACGTTCATTTCAACGTCACTCACACACCTCCACGCTGCAGTTACGTCGCACCATTGTCAAACTCGGCGTACAGCAAAGGGAATAGTGGGCGGCAAAAAAAAAAAAAAACAACCAAACAAAAACATTTCACATTTCACCCTCGCCATGTATGATGTGCAAAAAAACAAACCCGCAAACGGCCGTCGTTACGGTGACACAAAAGTCGCCGATCGCACAGTCCCCCCTCGCAGACGGGTAACACACACACACACACCAACAACACCAATGGGTCAAAAACCACGCCAACGAGGCGTGCCACCATTCCACGCCACGGCGACCAACCTCGTGGCCGTACCCCGCGCAACACGCTTTGACGCGCCCCCCCACCCACAATCAAAATGCACACATACATCACAGCCGTCCACACAAACAACAACAACAATTCCGCCCTTCCCGCAAAAGGCAAGTTGGTGGCCCTGAAAAGGGCCGTTTTGCCGCTCTCGCAACGGAGGAGCCTTCTCCATCCTTCCTTCCATTCCAGAGCCACCTCCTTACTTGGAGCTCGTGTACTTGGTCACCGCCTTCGTGCCCTCGCTCACGGCGTGCTTGGCCAGCTCGCCAGGCAGCAACAGCCGCACAGCGGTCTGGATCTCGCGGGACGTGATGGTCGAGCGCTTGTTGTAGTGCGCCAGCCGAGAAGCCTCGGCCGCAATGCGCTCGAAAATGTCGTTCACGAAGCTGTTCATGATGCTCATCGCCTTCGACGAGATGCCCGTGTCAGGGTGCACCTGCTTCAGCACCTTGTAGATGTAGATGGCATAGCTCTCCTTCCTCTTGCGCTTCTTCTTCTTGTCGCCCTTCGAAATGTTCTTCTGCGCCTTGCCAGCCTTCTTGGCGGCCTTCCCGCTAGTCTTGGGCGGCATCTCGAACCAACGTACGGCAGCAGCAACACCAGTACCAAGCGCTCCGCTCTAGTCAGCGTCTCCCCACACAGTGGCACCCGCCGCCAGCCGCCGCCGCACCTTTACCAGCTCGCCCTGTTGCGGCCGCCGACCAATGGGGCGCGCGCGCAACCGGCCGCCGCACCCGAGCCCATAAAGCACCCCCACCCCGGCTGCGCCATGGCCTGACAATGTGCGTCTTTAACGCAGACGGCATTGTTAACCAAGAGGTCGAGTTCAGAGAACTCATGAAGGAGTTCTCCATCGACATATGCATGATGGGGGAAACCCACTTAAAACCGGGAATAAAAGCGACAGTCCCCAACTATGTTACCTATCGCAAAGACAGGCCAACCCAAGGCGGAGGAGTGGCCATATACATAAAAAGAGGGATCCCCCACCACCAGGTATTCTTACCAGCTACCAATAAAATCGAAGCAGTGGCGGTGGAAGTAGCCACTGCCACTGGACCCCTAACAATCGTTGCAATCTACCGACCCCCACAAGACCAGATAGATGAGGGAGACATAGCTACTCTAGGGCAAATTGAAGGCAAACTCATAATAGGGGGCGACTTCAATGCCAAACATCCTGATTGGAATTCTAGAGTAACCTCCAGAGCAGGCGCCAGATTGCAACAACTAGCGCGCAACCACCACTTCGAAACCTGGGGTCCAGTCGAGCCCACACATTTTCCAAAAAATGGAAGCAGGCCCGACGTGTTGGACATAGCTCTCACTAGGAGGATTACGGGGTTTGTGACCGCGAGGACGATCAACAGAATGTCCTCCGACCACAACCCAGTGATCCTAGAGGTCGACGTGGGAGACTGGGTAGCACTCCCACGGTACCAGACGTCTTACAAACGTACAAACTGGGAGCGATACCGAGAAACTGTCGCCTCTGATATCGCTCGCGCCCCGCCACCTACTGCCGAAACAGTAGAACAAGCGCTACAAGACCTAACAGGCACCATCTTGCAGGCAGCGGAAGAAGCCACCCCTCCACAAAGGGATGGCCCGCCGCCGCAAATACAGCTCCCGGAACACTTGCTAGCTCAAATTCGACATAAGAACAGAGTGGCAAAAGAGTGGAAGATAACCAGAAACCAGGCCACAAGGAGGCTGCTCAATCGTCTACAGAGAGAATTGAAGGTAGCGCTCAATGAGCACAGAAACCAGCAATGGCAAAACCGCCTCTCAGCCCTCAAAGTAGACGATCACACACTTTGGCAAGCAACCAAACAATTCACAAGAAGACGCGCTAGGATGCCGCCACTGCATGGCGAGCGGGGTATGGCCTACAGCCATGCTGAAAAGGCCAACGCCCTCGCCGACACTTTCGAGAAGCAGTTCCAAGCGGCTGAACCCCAGGATGATGAGCATGAAAGAGTGGTCCGTCGTCAACTGGCTGTCTTCCTCAATGCTGAGGAGGACCCAGAAGACGAACCCACAGTTTTTGCCCCCGAAGACGTGGCAAAAGTAATTAGGTACCTCCCCTCCAAAAAGGCGCCAGGACATGACAATGTCACCAACCAGTTGGTCAAAAACCTCCCACCCACGGCGATCGAACACCTCGCGAACGTCTTCAACGAGATTACTCGTACCCGCGAGTTCCCAGCTTGCTGGAAACACGCGGAAGTGGTCGCAATACACAAACCAGGGAAAGACCCTCTGTTCCCGCAGCACTACAGGCCGATTAGCCTCTTGCCAACTCTCAGCAAGATCTACGAGCGCCTCCTGCTAAGACCCATACAAGAACACATCACCAGAGAGCAAATTCTGCCGGATTTCCAATTCGGATTCCGGCAGAACCACTCTGCCCCACAACAGATCATGAGAGTGGTTGAAGCAGCCACAGAGGGCTTCAACCACAGAGGCTACTGCGGGATAGTGCTACTTGACGTAGCCAAGGCCTTTGACTCAGTATGGCATAGAGGGCTACTCTACAAGTTGTACACCCAAGGGTTCCCCGGGAGTATAGTTAAACAGATTAAAAGCTATCTCTCGAACAGAACTTTCTCCGTCAAAGTAGAAACGTCCACCTCCACCAGAAGGCGTATTCGTGCTGGGGTGCCACAGGGATCGGTCCTGGGGCCCGTTTTGTACAGTCTGTACACTGCGGACACTCCAACGGCCCCCCTGGTGCACACTGCACAGTACGCTGACGATACAGCCTTCTACACAAGAAACGCGAACAAGGACCTGGTCATCCGTAGGCTACAAAGGGTTTTAGATGACACAGAAACTTGGGCCCGTCGCTGGCGAATCACCATCAATTCTGAAAAGACGCAGGCGATGCTGATCACCCGTAGGCTCGGAAGGCGCGAACCTCCTCAACGGCCCCCCCTCCACCTTCACCTAAACGGAACCCAACTCCCCTGGCGCAGAACCGCCAAGTACCTTGGCGTAACCTTGGACTCTCGTCTTACGTGGAAACCCCACATAGATGAGGTCCATAGGAAGGTCTGTGCCAGAATGTCCATCCTGTACCCAATCCTCAACTCATCCAGCTCCCTTTCCTGCTCAGTAGGAGTGAACGTGTACCAGGCCCTGATCCGGCCAGTCATGGAATACGCGTGTCCTGTCTGGGGATACGCGGCGAAGCAGCACCTGGACAAACTCCAGAGGCTGCAGAACCGCGCCCTCAGGAGGGCACTGCGTTTACCCCTTGGATTCCCTATCGACGATTTGCATGCCGCTGCGGAAATCCCACTACTGAGAGAGCGTTTTCAAGACCTGGCAAGGGCCTTCTATGAAGGTACTTCCAGGTCGGGAAATGCTCTCATCCACTCCCTAGGTCGGTATGACATGTCCCGCGATAAACACGATCGCCCCATGACGATCTTCGACGACTAAGTCGAAGAGAAAAATCCCAATACCCATTCCCAAATCCTACTCCTACCCAAAATGCTACAATTATCTCGCCAAACCTCAGGCAAGTACCAGACCCACACAGAACAAACATCACAAATCACAGACATCAAAAAAGTACAGAAATAATCACACACACAAGTACACAGGGGAGTAAAAGCCGAAAGGCTACAAACTCCCCCTCACACTTCCCCAAAGAGGGGAAAGTATTAGATGTAAGCAGCAGGCTGCGCCGGCACGCACTCCGCTGCTCGACTCGCTGCCGCTCGCACCGGTCGTTTTCGTTTCCGTTTCGTGTGCACCGTCGCTAGCCCATCGCCATGTCCGGACGCGGAAAGGGAGGCAAAGTCAAGGGCAAGTCAAAGTCCCGCTCAAGCAGGGCTGGGCTCCAGTTCCCGGTCGGCAGAATCCACCGCCTCCTGCGCAAGGGAAACTACGCAGAGCGCGTCGGCGCCGGGGCGCCCGTCTACCTCGCCGCCGTCATGGAGTACCTCGCGGCTGAGGTGCTCGAGCTGGCCGGAAACGCGGCCCGCGACAACAAGAAGACGCGCATCATCCCGCGCCACCTGCAGCTTGCCATCCGCAACGACAAGGAGCTCAACAAGCTCCTGTCGGGCGTCACCATCGCACAGGGTGGTGTCCTGCCCAACATCCAGGCCGTCCTGCTGCCAAAGAAGACCGAGAAGAAGGCCTAAAGGAGGCCAGGCAATCGCAGCCGCCGCGTGCTCCCCTGCACGCAACGCGCTTTGCCGGCTCGGCCCACAACAATCGGCCCTTTTCAGGGCCACCACACAAACCTACGTCCAAAGCAAAATTTCAGTCGTCCTCGCCGCACCTTGTTTTGTTTTTTAACTTTGCACTTTCACAGCACAGCCGCCGCCGGCGCACGTCCGCCATCTTGTCGTCCACACAGCCCGTGTGGCCCAACACACACACACACACACATTTTGCACGGTCGCAGTCGCCTTCCAAACGACAACGGCAGCAATAATGATCATTGTTAAAGGGAGGCGTGTCGACACACCGCCCTCCACTCCCGCGCGCAACGGCCGTCGACACGAACGAAACAGCTGATCCGGCCGCCTTGCCTCGGAAACCCCAACGCCGCCGCAAACACACAGAGCCAAACCACGCAAGCAAATAATCACCGCCTCTCGCACAACAACACACAGCCCGCCATCTCCGTCGCGATCGATACAAAGACACACAAACGAAGCAGCTCCACACACAGCCAGCCACATGACACGTTTCCTTTCCTTCTCCCCTCCCAGTCACATCACGTCGCTCACAAACGGAAAGAAAGAAACAAAGAAAGAAAGAGAGAGAGAAACAAACAAACAACACAGCGCACACACGCAGCAACAACACAGACTCTTTCGCACTTTTCAACTTCCGAACAGTGTGGTGGCCCTGAAAAGGGCCGTTTTCTAGTCTCTCCCACCCACAAGCACGGCCGCGGGAAGGCCAGCGCCCGCTGCGACGCAGCCTAACCGCCGAAACCGTACAGGGTGCGCCCCTGCCTCTTCAGGGCGTACACCACGTCCATGGCCGTCACAGTCTTGCGCTTGGCGTGCTCAGTGTACGTCACCGCGTCGCGGATCACGTTCTCCAGGAACACCTTCAGCACCCCGCGGGTCTCCTCGTAGATCAGACCAGAGATGCGCTTCACGCCGCCCCTGCGAGCCAGGCGGCGGATGGCGGGCTTCGTGATGCCCTGGATGTTGTCGCGCAACACCTTGCGGTGCCGCTTGGCGCCACCCTTGCCGAGCCCCTTTCCTCCCTTGCCGCGGCCTGTCATCCTTCCTTCCTCGGGCAAAGCAAAACGTGCACAAACAGCAGCTGCAGCGGCTGGAGAGTCGGCTACGGTCTGCGCCCAGCGCGCCCGCCGCCCCCCTATATAGACTCTGGCCCGCCCTCCCCCCACCACGCGCAACCGAGGGCATATAAGCGCAGCACGGAGGCGCGCGGGCCCGTTGTCAAGGCAGCACCGGACGCCGCGCCGCACCTAACCTCCACGCACGCCGCTCCGCTACCGCTACCGCCATGGCCCGCACAAAGCAAACGGCCCGCAAGTCCACCGGCGGAAAGGCGCCGCGCAAACAGCTCGCCACCAAGGCGGCGAGGAAGAGCGCGCCCGCCACCGGAGGCGTCAAGAAGCCCCACCGCTACAGGCCGGGCACCGTCGCCCTGCGAGAAATCAGGCGCTACCAGAAGAGCACAGAGCTGCTCATCCGCAAGCTGCCATTCCAGCGCCTAGTGCGCGAGATCGCCCAGGACTTCAAGACCGACCTGCGCTTCCAGAGCTCCGCAGTCATGGCCCTGCAGGAGGCCAGCGAGGCCTACCTCGTCGGCCTCTTCGAAGACACCAACCTGTGCGCAATCCACGCCAAGCGCGTCACCATCATGCCCAAGGACATCCAGCTCGCGCGCCGCATCCGCGGCGAGCGCGCCTAAACCGCGCCGCGGCACCGCACCGCACAAACAAAAACGGCCCTTTTCAGGGCCACTAACATCTCTCCGTCGCGAGCAACCTTTGTCGGTCGCCTGCCTCTCGCCCCGCAACCCAAAAACAAAAACCACCACTTCCCGTCCGTCCGCCACACCCGCTCACTCTGCCTGCCTGCTAGCAGCGCGCAACAATCACACATCATCCCTCCCCGGCGCACAATACCCAACGGCCGACGTCACACCGCACGGGTGGCTGGCCGGCCGCCGCTTTCGTTTCGAAAACAAAAACAAAAACACCCGCACTCCACTCCGACGGCCAACGGCCAGGCAGGCGCGCTCGCTCGCTCTACACGCCACCGAAATCCCCCGCCGACTCCTTCCCACATCTCAACGTGCCCCCCGTTGCAAAACATAACACACACAAAGGAACAAAACAAAGACCAGACACGACTCGACAAGACGACAGACATCCGAGAAGAACGAACGCAGGCAAGCCAACCAACGTATTCAAACAAAACAACAACGTGACAGAAAACCAACCGTCGGCCGCCGCCACAAACACGGCGACAATCAACCACGACAACAACAACAACACCGCTTACCGCTACCGCCGCCCACACCCGCCACCGACCCCCGCAATCCAACCACCGCGGCACGCAAACAGCATCCCCACGGGCATACAGACAGACCCCCACACCAAACGCAACACGACAATCAAAACCTTCCCCGACGTGCTTTGATGGCCCTGAGAAGGGCCGTTTTGGGCCGCGCGTCTCTTGCGCGCCACTAGACGACGACGGGGGGTGGGGACGACGGAGCCAAGCGCCAAACCCTTCCTTTCCCATCTCTTTCTCCTCTACTCTACTTCTTCTTCTTGGGCGAAGCCTTCGCCTTAGACGGCGTCGTCGCCTTCTTCGGGCGCGGCGCCTTCGGCTTCTTCGTCGGAACCTTGGCGGCCTTCTTCGCCTTCGACGGCGACTTGGCCTTGGCCGGCTTGGCCGCAGCCGCCTTCTTCGCACCCGCGGGAGCGGCCGACGCCGCAGACGCCTTCTTGGCGGCGCCCGCCTTCCGACCGGTCGCCGCCTTCACGCCACCAGCCTTCTTTGCGCCGGCCGCACGGGCGCCCTTCTTCTCCTTGCTGGCCGGAGCGGCGCGCTTCTTCTTGGCACCGCCAGCACGAGCCTTGCCGCCCTCGGCCGCCCCCCCGCCGCCGCCGGCGCCGGCAAGCTTGAACGAGCCGGACGCGCCCTTCCCCTTCGTCTGCACCAGCTCGCCCGCCACGACGGCCGACTTGAGGTACTTCTTGATAAACGGCGCCAGCTTCTCCGCGTCCAGCTTGTAGTGCGCGGCTATGTACTTCTTGATCGCCTGCAGCGACGACCCGCCGCGCTCCTTCAGACTCTTGATGGCGGCCGTCACCATCTCAGAGGTGCGCGGGTGCGCAGGCTTGGCGCGCGGCTTCTTCGCAGACGACGCAGACTTGGCCTTCTTCGTAGTGCCGGTGGCGGCGGGTGCCGCAGCAGTCTCGTTCGTAGCCGCCTGATCTGCCATTTCGACGACGCGCGTAACACACAGCGAGAGCGAGCGGGACGGCAGGCACGCAAGCACAGCACAGCAGCAGAGCAGAGAATCACAAGGCCCAGCCAGTGTCGCGGGCGGGCGCGGACGGCCGAGAGAGCGGCCGCCACTCTGCGCGCCGCCGCGCCGCGCCTCCCGCGCTTGCTACCGCCCAACGTCCGACAGCCTGTGCGGAGCAGCCCCAAACCTGCGCCACAACCGCCCGCGCCTTTCAAACCACCGAGGATGGGGCTACACACAGCCACACCACAGTCGCCAACCAGTCGCCACGGCAGCGCCGCAAACCACGGCCAAACTGCAGCTACCGCGCGCTACAGCCTGGGTCGGCCCGCCGAGAATCGCCGCCCCCGCCCAAATGCCGCCCCCACAGCCCCAGCCGACGACCCGCCACAATGGCCAAACCTTCGGCAAAACTCCCACACCGTCGCCGCGGCAGCCCGGCCAGCGCGGCCGGCGCCACAGCCACACAAGCCGAGGCGTGCGGCGATGACGGCCGTGCAAACGCGCCTCCGCCGCCCCATCGCCTTCCGTCGCCCTCCCGCCGTTTCCCGATCGGCCCGCAGCCGTCGGGCCACATCGCGCGCCGTCCTCCTCCTCTCGCCGGCCAACATTCACAGCCGTTTCTCACCAATTGCCCGCCGCAAACGGACGCCGCCTGCGCAACAGGCGCCGCCGCCCCTCGCCGCTTCCGACCCAACCCCTCGACCGAGGCAAACCGCAATCCGAATCTACAGACCAACCCAATCTGCCGTCAAGCACACACGACAGCCGACCTTACACGTTACGCGTTACACATTACGTTTACACGTCTACGTTAGGTTAGGTTAGGTGGACGTGGGTTAGGTTAAGGGGACTTGGGTTAGGTTAAGCGTCAAACTTAGGTTAAGCATTCAAACACGTCAGGCGTCAGAGGTTAGGTTAGGTTAGGTTACACGTTAGGTTAAGGGGTCAGTGCTAGGTTAAGAAGCGTCAAACGTAGGTTAAAAAAGCGTTCAAACGTGAGGCGTGAGCCGGACAGCTTACCTTACGTAGACGTTAGGGGCTCACAGGCTGAGCTCACCTCGCCACACCACAGGTTAGGTTCGGTTCGGTTCGCTCGGCTCAGCGTAAAGCGCCGAGGTCAGGGTTACGTTCGTTCACCTTCGGGCGCCACACTTTCGGTTGAAAGGTCGCGACGGGACGACGTCGGCACGCACGCCGCAAACGAACAAAAACGTACAGACGACGTCGGAAACCGCCGACAGACGGGGGAGCAGCACGACCACGACCAGACACCGAGCGCGAACGAGACACACGCGAACCACCCCCACCGGCCAAAGGGCACCACACAACAACCCAGAGCACCACGTGTCGACACCAGAGCAACCCGCCGCTCACGCGACATGGCTGGCACCGAAGGGCAACCGCCCGCAACTGCGCTTTCCGCGCCGGCCCGGATGCACGTCGTGCTACAACAACACCACTACCGTACACAGCCGCTGTTCACAACATCACTATCAATGGCGCGCCCGCGGCTCGCCGCCGTCGCAGTCGCAGCCCCAACGCCAGCACTTTTGCACCACCATTCACACGCACCGCAACACAGCTCGCCGACACAGCCGAACAAAACAAACACCACACAACAACAGCAACAACAACGCCGCCGCCTCTACTTGTGCCGGCGACCCACCCCGCCGATGGCGCACCTTTCGCCAGCCGGCAATCGACACACACGCACCCACCCACCGGGGCCCAGTGCAAAAAAAAAAAAAAAAAAAAAAAAAAAAAACACACAAAAACAAAAAAACCAAACAACACAAACGACACGGGAAGCGCACACCGCCACTTCGCGCGCACGCCACCAACCAGTCGTCGTCTCAAAATAACAAACACAAACAAAATAAACTAACAACTAGGGCAACACAAAACAAAAACGCCTCGCACGAACCGAACCGCCCACAAAAAGGACAAGCACACGCACAGCCTCTGCTGACGACCACGACGCAGCGGCACGCTGCTCCTGTCCCGCGCCCCGCGCCCCGTGCCCCACTCGATTCACAACTCACGCGACACCGTCAACGACGGGCTCGCTTCCCGCAACCTACCACCTTTCCGCCACGACGCACAGCCCCAGCCCCACCCGACGACTGCACTTTCACCACCGCCTCCCCCTTCCCCCCCAAAACACACACACACACACACACACACACACACACACACACACAGCCAGCCAAAAACGCACTCGCGACCCACACATGCACGTGCATCGGCACACGCCAACCAGTCAACGTCGACAACCACACGCAAGGCTCGAAACGAAAACGAAACCGGCGTCCTTCCACGTTGCCATCAAGCTACGCGACACAAGACACAAGGAACCAACACAACAGCCGGCCCCACTAATTCCCACTCTCACGCCGCAAAAAGCACACCGACACCGCCAAACACGCACGCACATTCCCCTTCGCACTGACACCACCGACCGGCTCGCTACCACACACCTCTCGGCAGCCGTTTTCACGCCAATTCGCCACACCGCCCACACAGTCGACAAGCGCCCGCCCTGTACGGCACACGCAACGACGCAGCGCAGCAAAGGGCGCCCGCAACACATACCTCTCCGCCGCCCGACGCGCCAACCGCCACGCCACACCACACCGCACCGCCAGCCACTCGCAAATTGTGCACTGCCACCAGCCACACGTCCAACACGCCGCGCCGCCTCCGGCCACCCGCCAGGGGGCGCTCACGTCCGCGACAACAGCGCGGCCCGCCGGGCCGGGCCGAACCGAACCGAGCCGCCGCTGCTCTGCACTCGGCACGGCCACACCCTGCTGCAGACCGGGCTCGTCCCTCTGTACGCGTCTGCCTGCGCATCAACACAACACGACCTTTTGTTTTTTTTTTTCTCTCTCTACCGCCATCCCTTCTTCTCGCGTTTTACTCGTTGTTGCAGCAGCGGCGCACACCTACACATCCACAGCCCCAGCCGAGCCGGCCTCACCTCAGGGCCCGCCGCCAGCGTCTCCTCCTCGGGCACAGGTGCGGTGCTGTGGCCGCCCATCCAACCGCATTGCTGGCCGTCCAGCCACCAGGCGTTCCCACTGCCGCGAGCCACGCCGCGCACCGACCCTGCTGCAGAAAACGAAGCATAGCCAGAGACCGACCGATACACAAAGCAAGCCGTCGCCTCGCCTCTTGTCCTTCCTGCCTTCCTTCCGCCCCCGCCCTTCTCACACCACCGCCTCTCCACTTTCGCCCCCCCCTCCTTTTTTTTTTTTTTTTTTGTTTTCTTCTTTCTTTCTTTCTTTCTTTGGCCCTCTCTCCTTCCCGCCATGGCGGTTACGGCACCGCGCTGCAGCGGCAGATTTTTTTGCGCCCACACGCCTACTCCTACCACCATTAACCTTGCCCTGCCCTGCCCTGCCCTGCCCTGCCCTGCCCATCAACGTCGCAGTCGAACCGACGCTTGCCAACACACTGCCCACGTTCCTTTCTCTTTTCGGCCTACGCCCATTACGCGCCGCCGCCACAGCACCTTCCCTTCCCACAACACACCGACGTCATCACACGCACCCAAAACAGGGGCCACGACCGTGTTCCTCGCCCACTCCCATCCCGCACGGTACGCACATTCCCAACTACTACCGCGCACCCTCCCTTTCCAATCTGTGTGTCTCTGTGTCTGTGTCCTGTCCGCGCGTGACGCCTCTCAACATCCGCCGTCCCCCGTCCCGTTTTCGCCCCCATGCCGTCGTCGCGCCGCCTCCTCCCCGTCCACCGCCGCCCCTGTCCGCCCCGCACCACACCATACACCGCTGCTTGTCCCGGCCGTTGCCACCAAAGGCGCCGACCGCAAACGCGCCACGCCGCAGCCCCCGTGCGTCTCGCGCTCGCTTGCATCTCCGTGCCGACGCTGCCTCTCTTCCCGCTCGCACTCGACCTCGACAACACAGTCTTTGGCTCCGCCACTGCGTGTTCCGGTGGTACGCACGCTGCAACACGTATGTATTCATTACCAGAGCGATGGCGAGGCATGACAGCATCTCTGTCTGACCAGAGAGTTCTTTATCGCTGCTAGTCGGCGCTTGGACCGCGCCAGACGACAGTAGTGGCACGCACCGGGTCGCCAGGAACAGTTGTTATATATATATTGTAGCGCGAGTCGGGAGAGGTAGTAGTCGGTCGACAGTAGTAGCGGGTGGACGGTTGTACTGAGCGGGCGTCGGCGGCGTGCTCTGCTCGTCTCGCGACTCTGGTCACGGTTCGGGACGATGTATAGTCTATTGTGTTATAATCAAAAGGTGGTGTGACGCTGCATTGCGCAAATCTGATAACGTATGTTCATTGTACTTATTTTGTTCAACAACAAAAGCCCCACTATTACTTTTTTTCTAAAGTAACTTTTGTCTCTTAACGAAAAACATTCACTTTTTAAAGACTACTTCCTATGGCATTTCCCTCCAAGGAGTGCAATTAATTACCAGCCAGCACTCATTCATTGCACACAGCTGTGTAAGGGGTATCTACAATTGAGGAGCGGATATAAATGCAATTTTTTTGTTTTTTTTTGTTTTTTTTTTTTTTTTTTTTTTTTGTGTGTGTGTGTGTGTGTGTTGTAACCTCCCAGCAAAATTTAAAATAATGGACAATGTTATTTACGGATGCTAATGGACATTGCGCTAATTGTAACCTCGCCCACAATGAGAGGTATTGAAAATGGCAACAAAAATGTGAAATTCGCAATCTGACTCAAATATAAAGTCTTCACACAACATTTAAAAAAGTCCGTTCAGTGACAAGAAACTTCAATTAAACCGAAATATCGGTCTTTGGCCCTGTGCAAAACAATCAGAATTAAAGTCTTACCTCCGAATAAATGGATGTCACATTTCTGCTCTGGTTGTTGCGCAGCGCTTGGAGGAACTGCATTGCAAATAATAATATTCTCTTTTTTTGTGATTTTAGTGACATTTTTCTTCAAAGAAGTGGAATGAAATGTGAAGTGCAACGAACTCTTTAGTTCAATAAACAATTAAATGTTTGAAAAATGCTTTTGAAATAAAAATTATTATTGGGGAACTTGTTGGAGAATAATTACAATAAATACAATTTTTCATTATCTAATGATTATATTAATTAACAGTATACCTTATTCACCATCTTGACCAGTGTTGCCGACCGCCTACATCACACAACCGCGCTCGGCTGCTACTACTGACCGACCGCTCTGCATGACGACTATTAGCGTACTGCACGCGACGACTACTGACAGAGTACAGCCCTCAACTACACATAGCTACGGACTCGCAACGACTACTGACTGACTGAGAACCGCTCGCAACACTCGCGCAGTCCAGCGCAAACTCTCTGGTCACAGATGCTACAATGTCTCGCCATCGCTACTATGTTACATACGTGTTTCAGTGTCTTTTTCATTGGGGTAACGATCTTTGGCTCTTTTTATTCTGAATACAGGGCCAAAGGTCAACGCTGCTGCCCTTATACAATTTATCAGGTTTCATTATGTCTGTTGCAATGTTACATACGGTTCACTCTTTCATTAATATTATCGTTGGGTTTGTTTTGTAGGGACGTTAACATTCTGGCACATTTTTATTATCATCGGACTCTCTGCTATTTGTGCAGGGAGGTTATACCTGGGTCCATTTCCATTTTAATATTGATAGACTTTTTGTTTTCTCGTTGTTTTTCCTTCTTTTTTTTTTGTTTTGTTTTTCCCGCTCTCACCACCACCGCCGCATCACGCCTTCCGTTTTCTTGGTTTCTTTTCTGTTCTTCAACTGCTTCAACATCACCGCGCCCCATTTCCACACCACAGCCATCAGCCTCCAAGACGGGCGGGCGCAGTGTGCCATTTCCGGCGCACAAGCACACCCGTACGGTACTCTCCTCGCCCCCACGCCACCAACAACACAGCGACCACGCGGCTTTCAGGCATGGCACGGCACCGGCGAAATGCGCCGCCCCCGCCCCTCCGCGCATCCGTCCGTCTCGCCACGTTCACTGACAGCCGCGTCTGCGGCTACACCACGACAACCACAACACAACACCGCTCCCCTCCCTGGCAACTCACATTGTTTTTCTCCTCCTCTTTTGCACAAACCACAACGCCGAGCACAGGCGCAAGCCACCCACACCGCGCCCCTCCCCGTCCCGTCTTTGGCCGCCGCTCCTCGTTTGCCCCCTCCCATCTCCCGAAATGCCATGCCAGCAGCGTTACGCATGCCCCTCCCCTGTCCACACAACACTACCGCCTAACGAACAGCCTTCCGGGCCACATGCAGGGCACGCCCACCTCCAAACACTGCCAATTCACGGACGCACGCACACACACACTCACTTTCTCGACACCTTTCTGTACGGAGGGTGCGTCATCTCGACCGTGACAGAGTGACGGCAACTATCGACGATCCATTTCCCCCCAATGGTAAAACATGTCCACTAACACCTACATACATCATTCACGTACACAGACAATAGCATACACACAATGGGAGGGCACACGAACATGGACGGCACGGCACTGTCATACACTCTTCCTCAGAACCATATCAACAAACGTTACGTACATCCGGGAAAGCGAAAGCGAAAGCAAAAGCAAAGGCAAAGCCCAATGCAGCCGTCAAAGGTAACGTTCACCACGGCAGACACTTGCAGCCGCGCCGCCGTTAAACGCATTTCAGTGCGGCTCCAATACGCCTCCGACACGGGAACGTTCCGTTGCTCTACGAATGCGTTTCTCCCCTTTTTCCCTTCCTCTCTCTTTTGCCCCCCCTCCTTGCACTCTTGCCTCATTCCTCACGTTCTGCCCAGACATTCGACCGATCAAAGTCAACCTTTCGTTACCGTTCTCAGCGCGACGGTGTACAACAGTATGACGGGTGTGCCCAAGACTTCGGTTCAGTTGCGTGACGCCCGTCTATCGCGCCGATCGACAGTTACTCAGGGGGCGACGGATCGGACCACGTCACCGACACACAAAACACTTTCAAACAAACAAATACGCACCGGATGGACACAGACAAACACGTGTACAGACATTCGCCAAACAAACGACCGCCGCCGCCGCCGCCGCCGCCGCCGTCGTCGTCTAGCGTCGCGCTTACTGTACTGCACTGGACACGCGTGCATCTTGAATGACGACATCGGTGTGCGTGCGTCGTACGCAATCAGTCAGACACGGCTATCAAACATCAGAGTCGAATGGTACATCATCGTGCGTGTTCGCCGTACACGTACAGTACAATACAACAACAATGCGTCTTAATGGCACGTTCATTTCAACGTCACTCACACACCTCCACGCTGCAGTTACGTCGCACCATTGTCAAACTCGGCGTACAGCAAAGGGAATAGTGGGCGGCAAAAAAAAAAAAAAACAACCAAACAAAAACATTTCACATTTCACCCTCGCCATGTATGATGTGCAAAAAAACAAACCCGCAAACGGCCGTCGTTACGGTGACACAAAAGTCGCCGATCGCACAGTCCCCCCTCGCAGACGGGTAACACACACACACACACCAACAACACCAATGGGTCAAAAACCACGCCAACGAGGCGTGCCACCATTCCACGCCACGGCGACCAACCTCGTGGCCGTACCCCGCGCAACACGCTTTGACGCGCCCCCCCACCCACAATCAAAATGCACACATACATCACAGCCGTCCACACAAACAACAACAACAATTCCGCCCTTCCCGCAAAAGGCAAGTTGGTGGCCCTGAAAAGGGCCGTTTTGCCGCTCTCGCAACGGAGGAGCCTTCTCCATCCTTCCTTCCATTCCAGAGCCACCTCCTTACTTGGAGCTCGTGTACTTGGTCACCGCCTTCGTGCCCTCGCTCACGGCGTGCTTGGCCAGCTCGCCAGGCAGCAACAGCCGCACAGCGGTCTGGATCTCGCGGGACGTGATGGTCGAGCGCTTGTTGTAGTGCGCCAGCCGAGAAGCCTCGGCCGCAATGCGCTCGAAAATGTCGTTCACGAAGCTGTTCATGATGCTCATCGCCTTCGACGAGATGCCCGTGTCAGGGTGCACCTGCTTCAGCACCTTGTAGATGTAGATGGCATAGCTCTCCTTCCTCTTGCGCTTCTTCTTCTTGTCGCCCTTCGAAATGTTCTTCTGCGCCTTGCCAGCCTTCTTGGCGGCCTTCCCGCTAGTCTTGGGCGGCATCTCGAACCAACGTACGGCAGCAGCAACACCAGTACCAAGCGCTCCGCTCTAGTCAGCGTCTCCCCACACAGTGGCACCCGCCGCCAGCGACTACTGCATTTGTGCTATCCTCTCTTTCGAGGAGAGCATATGTGGTGGAGGGTGTTGTCCTCTGGGACATTTCCTCTTCTATGCTTATGTGTGGTTTGTCTTTGCTGTCATGTATGTCATGTTATGGTGCAGTGTGTTTGGTGTTGCTGTGCTGCCTTTTAGGCTGTGTTAGTTAACATGCTTTTTGGTCGTCTGTGTCTGTCCAGTGTTGTGTCGTACTGTCCCAAGTATTTGATTAGTCGGTTGTCAGATCTGGCCGTGTTTTCGTAAAAACTTTCGGCCAGTTCTATGAAGCGCTCGTGGAGCGTTTGTATTCCAGCCGCTTCATGTAGGTCAGCAGTGGGGAAGCGGAAGGGAAGGTGTAGTGCCCTTTTGAGCGCGCGGTTTTGTACTGACTGAAGTTTGCGGAGGTGCCAGTGCGCCGCGTATCCCCAGACAGGGCAAGCGTACTCCATTAGTGGTCGTATCAGTGAGCAGTAGGTTCTGACTCCTATGTCAGCCGCTAGGGTGCTTTGGGTGTTTAGGATAGGATACAACATTTGCATCCTACCACTAGCTTTGCGGCGCAAGTCCTCGATGTGAGCCCTCCAGGTGAGCCTGGTGTCGAGGGTGACTCCAAGGTACCTGGCGGTTCGTCGCCATGGGAGTTCTTGGCCGTTCAGCTTAAGCAGTAGCGGCTGACGGGCGGGAGCCCGCTTGCCCAGTTTCCGGGTGATCATAATGGCTTGGGTTTTTGTTTCATTGAGAGTGATGCGCCACTTTTTAGCCCAGCGGCCGGTCTCGTCCAGCGCTGTTTGCAATCTTCGCGTAACCCTGTCTCTGTTCGGGTTACGCGTGAAGAACGCTGTGTCGTCGGCGTACTGGGCAGTGTGCACCAGCGGTACGGTCGGGAGGTCGGCAGTGTACAGGTTGTACAGTACCGGGCCCAGTACCGACCCCTGGGGCACGCCTGCCCTGATGCGCCGTTTTGTTGAAAGCGACGACTCGATCCTAACGGAGAAAGTCCTTTGGGAGAGATAGCTCGCGAGTAGCTTCACTATCGGACCTGGGAAGCCTTGGGAGAATAGCTTGTAGAGAAGCCCGGTGTGCCAGACAGAGTCAAAGGCAGCGGCTACGTCAAGTAGCACTACCCCGCAGTAACTTTTGCGATTGAAGCTTTCAGTAGCTGCTTCAACGACCCTCATTAGTTGCTGGGGCGCGGAGTGTTCCTGCCGGAAACCGAACTGAAAGTCAGGCAGGATTTGTTGTATTCTGACGTGGTCGAGAATGGGAATAAGTAGCAGGCGTTCGTAGATTTTGCTAAGGGTTGGCAAAAGGCTGATAGGTCGGTGGTTCTGCGGGATAACCGGGTCTTTACCGGGTTTCGCGATCGCAACGACTTCTGCGTGTTTCCAGCACCTTGGAAACTTGCGGGAACGCGTGATCTCATTAAAGATATTTGCGATGTGGGCTACGGCAGGGGGTGGGAGGTGTTTCACTACTACGTTGTTGAGCTGGTCGTGGCCAGGGGCTCTTTTGTTGGGTAGGGACCTGATTACTCTGTTCACGTCGTCGGGTGTGAAGAGCGGTGTGTTTTCTTCGTCGTCATCGGCGTCGTCCGCCGCGAGGAATGTGGCGAGCTGACGTCGAACAACGGCTTCATGGTCCCTGTCCTGGGCCTCTGCGGGGCGGAACTGTTTTTCAAAGGCATCTGCCAGGGCATTTGCCTTATCTGCGGTGCTAAAGACAAGTCCGCGCTCGCCGTGCAGAGGTGGCAGTCTGGCGCGTCTTTTGGTGATCTGTTTGGTCGCCTGCCAGAGGCTATTGTCGTCCACGCGGAGGGCCGAAAGTCGCGCCGACCATTGCTGGTTGCGGTGCTCAGTGAGTGCGACCTTGAGCTCTCTTTGTAGGCGGTTCAGTAGCCTCCTAGTTACGGGGTTCTTTGTGAGCTTCCACTCTTTGGCGATCCTATTTTTGTTTCTAATTTGGGCAAGCAGGTGCGGCGGGAGTTGCTTAACTGGGGGAGGGCCGTCCGGTGGCCGTGGTGTGGCCTCCTTTGCTGCTTGCAGGATCGTGCTGGTGAGATCTTTAAGCGCCTGTTCTGCAGAATCTGCAGTTGGAGGCGGGGCCTGGGCAATTGCTGAAGTTACGTCAACTTTGAATTGCTCCCAGTTAGTGCGCTTGTATGAGACGTGTTGTTGCTGGAGAGGTACCCAGTCTCCTATGTCGACCTCGAGAATCACGGGATTGTGATCGGAAGACATTCGGTTAACCGATTGCGCGGTCACAAATCCCGCTATTCTTTTGGTGAGCGCTATGTCGAGGACGTCCGCCCTTCCCCCGTTTCTGGGGAAGTGGGTGGGCTCCTCTGGACCCCATATGTGAAAGTGGTGGGTGCGCGCGAGTCGTTGCAGTTGACGACCAGCTCTGTTTGAGTTTCGCGAGTGCCAGTCTGCGTGCTTGGCGTTCAGGTCGCCGCCAATGAAGAGTTTTCCTCTGATTTGTCCTAGGGCTGCTATGTCGTCCTCTTCCAGAGTGTAGGAGGGAGGGCGATATGCTGCAACGACAGTGAGGGGCCCTGTGACGGTGGCAATCTCTATTGCCGCTGTTTCTATTTGCCTAGTTGCTGGTGGGTGAACCTGATGATGGGGGATTCCGCGTTTGACGTATGTTGCTACCCCGCCTCCTGCGGTGGGCCGGTCGGTCCTATAGCAGTTGTAGTTGGGTACCGACACCCTTACACCCGGTTTTAGGTGTGTCTCGGCCACCATACATACGTCTATGTTTTCATCGCGTAGGAACTCGCGGAACTCGTTGTTTTGTCCGACGATACCGTTTGCGTTGAAGACGCACATTCTGAGTCCTTGGATGTGGGGTCGTCTATCCATCACTTAGGGGAGGATTTCTCTGCTGTAGTCGCATTGTTATGCGACCCTTGGAGCACCAAATTGATGGCGGTTAGGATTTGGGCGTTCTGTTGCCTGATTTCGTGGAGCAGTTGCGTTAGGAGGCCTAACGTTTGCTCCACAACTCCTGACGGCCGTAGGGCATTTGCACTCTCTTCAGGAGTGCTGGGCTGAGGGCCTTGTGACGAGCACTCAGCTGCCGCTACTGGCTGCAGACTGGACTTAAGAGTTTGAGGGGAGGAGGCTTCCCTGGACGTTTCTCCGTTAGCGGGGATCGGCTGCTGGGCTAGGTGTATTGTTGGGGTCGTTTGTTGACTCCTGTCAGTGCCTGCCACGGTCGCGTAGCTTGCGCTACCTCGCGGTCTCGAACGGGTAGTTGTTGGTCGCGTATGTGGATTGGCCGGCGCTCTCGAGTACGTAGGTGGATTGGCCGGCGCTCTCGAGTTCGTAGGACCGCCGCCACGGTTGGTTTTCTGTGTGGCGGGGGGCTTGGTGCCTTGTGCGCGTAGGCGGTACTCTTTTTGTACACGGCAGCCTTGGTAGAAGGCGCCGTGTCCAGATTCGCCGCATAGGGCGCACTTGCTTTTCGGATCGCCTCTCTCTAAGGAGCACTCGGATGTGGGGTGCCCTTCTGCGCATTTCATGCACCTAGTTGGCATGTCGCAGTGCTTGGCAACGTGCCCTAATCCTTGGCAGTTATAGCACTGCACGTTGCCACTTTTCCTGCGTAGTGGTTCGACTGTGACAGGCACTGACAGGACGTGTGTGATGTGTTTCTGCCTGTTTTGAGGGGTGTCAGGTAAATTGGCTTGATACAGTGGCCATTTGTTACCACTGTATACTTCCCTCATGTGGGTGACGCTATTTACTTCGAAGCCCTGCCTCTGCAGGTCCTTCTTAATAGCGTCAGTGCCAACTTTGCGGGGTAAGTCCCTTATTACCAGCTTCATCAGTCTCTGCTTGGCTGTGGGGAAGGTGTAGTGGGGGACTTTATGTTCAGAGAGCAGGGCCTTCACAGCAGTGTAATCGTCCAGCTCTCTGAACATAAGTTTGATTTTGTCCCCTCCGGCGGACTTAGCAGTAAACTGCTTCTCGCCTAAGCAGTTACTGACGAGGGAGTGAAGCTCCTCGTAGTTGTTGCTGAATTCGGCGATTATGGGGGGGAGTCTGTGTCTTTGTGTGTGTGTGGGTTGTGGCGCATCACCACTCGCGGGTCCGCTCGCGGGCACCGCTTCGTCCTCGTCAGACAGCGGCAGGAACTTATTGCTTGTGGAAGCAATGCCTCTCGCCTGCTGAGTGACGGGTAAGCGGGCGGTTTTTCGCGCTTTCTGGAAGCCATCGCCATCGGTGCCTGCGGAGGTGGTCTCGCGGGATTCGTCGATGACGAGGGGGCAGTCTGACTCGTCACCGCTCCCGGAGGGGGAGGGTGTACGTGCCTTGGTGGTGGGCGGTGGGATGGATGACGCTTTCTTGGTTTGCTTGCGCCTGACGGTGGTTTTGTGCTTTCTGGCACTTTTAACCACGTCTTTGATGCGCTTGGGTGGGGCAGATGGGTGTTGGGACGTGGTTTGTTCGGGAGGAGAGGGTTTAGGAGCGGGAGCGGTCTTTTTGGGTAGGGCTATGGGGTTTGGTTTAGGGAGGATACTGACTGGTAGATGTTTCCTTTGCGCAGGGGTGAGGTGCTGCGCCAGCGCTTGTGCCTGCCCTGTGCTGATCATCAGGGTGGCCATAGACATCCTACCGCTGGTGGGTGGAAGAGAAGAACTTCTTTTTGTTGTATATTCCCCGTTTGCATGTCGCACGCAAGTAAGGGAAGCAAAGTCGATGGCTGCCGTGGGACTACCAGTCGCCGCCTTTGTTGCCGTCACCGTTAGGTTTCCGGCGGCAGAACTTGGTCCTATCTCACTAACAGGCGCGGGACACTGGCCAGAGGCCAGGCCCTGACCTGTGAATGCCCTAACGCTCGGGGGAGCAGAGCTATTCTCTGCGGCAGCTGAAGCGCTCGAGCCAACCGGAAAAGCGACCGGCGGAAACAAAGAGACGGCGTCGTTGCCACCAGCAGCAGGCTGCTGGGGCCCCAAGGCGCCACTGCAACTTGGCATCGCAATCGAAGAATCGCTCGACATCGGCAATCTGCTGTGAGTGCTCGTTTACGCCTTAATAAAGGCGCATCCGAAAGACACCCCTGGTTTGTCACCCGTACAAGCGGGGGCCTATGGCTTCGCGTAACAGACTGACGGAGACTTGCTCAACGCCCGACTGCCGCTCGGCGAATGCCCCGCCGCCAGCCGCCGCCGCACCTTTACCAGCTCGCCCTGTTGCGGCCGCCGACCAATGGGGCGCGCGCGCAACCGGCCGCCGCACCCGAGCCCATAAAGCACCCCCACCCCGGCTGCGGGGGGACTCGCTGAGTGGCAGTCAAGGGTTGAGCTTGCTCCTCTGACTCGCGCACTGTCAGTCATAGGCCCCCGCTTGTACGGGTGACACACCAGGGGAATCTACGGCTTTGCTTTTATCAAAGCATCGGCGGGACCCAGTCAAGGTCTGCAGTAAGGAATTACGGCGGGCAGGATATTTTTTGGAGACGCCCGACAGCAGAATTGTCGTGTTTCCTTTTCCAACTGCGGGATGTCTAGCTCCAGTGGTGCTTTGGGGTCGAAGCGGTCAACCGCTGTCGACAAAAAGCGCGTCTTGTTGTTGCCGCGGGCCGCGTCGTCGGCCGTCTCGAGTACTTCGGCTGCCGCAGAGCCAGGCTCTGCCCCCCCCAAGGTTAGGGAAAATGTGGGCCAGGACCTGGGAGCCGGCCGCGGAACCGCAGAGAAGGTTTCCGCCGCCGCCGATCAGACCTCCGCGTCCACAAATACAGTAGGGCCAGCAATGCAGCCGGGATACCTAACGGTGTCAACGAAGGCTGTAACTGGCACCCCCCTGGCAGCAGCCCCACTTTCCGCCAGGGACATGGCAAGAAACACCCAAACAAACGCAGTCATACATAGTACGCCGACAACAAAATATATTGTCAGTACTTGCAATCCTGCCCCTCCTAACCTCGTCCTATCTCCGCTCCTGCTTGCCCACGCCACCGGCACACTTCCCGAATTTCTCACGTCCATGAAGAATGGCAAGCAGATGCCCCGTCTGCCGACAAAAATCCTCCCCAAACCCACCCCCTCGTCACAGTCTTCCACCCGCTCCAAATACCTTAAATCCCCCCCACTCAAGTCCACCACATCCGACCAGCGGCGTGCAAGGAAGGACAAGAAGGAGAAGCGCTCCAAGGGGAAGAAGAAATCCACCACCCCCACCCCAACCGCTTCCACACCCTCTGAGGAGTCAGCGCCCCCGACAGCACCTGTCGTCGCACTGGGAGGGGACCAGGAAACTCTTGCACTGGAAGGGAACCGCGTAACCGGGCAGGATTCGGACGGTTTCGTGCTGGCGAAGAAAACGTTTCGTCAGCCGAAGCTTCCGCCAGCCCGGGGGTTGGAACCCACCCCGAACAGATTTCAGGCGGTTGCTGATGAGCCTGAGACAACAACAGAAACCACCACAACGCAAACACAGAACCAAGTCGCCCACCACCTCCCCCCGATTGTTGCTGAGTTTGCCCACAGCTATGAGGAGCTCTTCGAGCTGTTGAAGGCAGAAATCGGGGGAGGCAGTTTCCAGGCAAAACCTGCTGGTGGAGACAAAATAAAAATCACACTGCACACACTAGAACACTACACAACAGTCAAAACACTTTTCACAAATAAAAACATACCACACTACACGTTCCCCACAACAAAAACAAGGAACAGAAACATCGTGATACGAGACCTCCCAAGACGAGTGTCCCCCCAGGCAATCAAAACAGATTTGACTGCCCAGGGGTACGTCGTCAAGGGGGTCCAACAGATGGGCAACATAAACAGTAAGTGGCCACTTTACCAGGCCACACTCCCGGACATCCCCCAGAACAAAAGGGAGATAAAGATGGTTCTGGCAGTGCCTGTCACCACCGAACCACTGCGCCGTAAGAACAAGACGGTGCAGTGCTTCAGGTGTCAGGGCCTTAACCACATCGCCGCCTACTGCACCATGCCAGTAAGGTGCAGGAAGTGCGCCGAGGCCCACGACACGAGAACATGCACACTTCACCACACGGATCCACAAATAAGGTGCGCGCTGTGTGGCAAAAACCACATGGCGGGATACCAAGGTTGTGAGGTCCACAAACGACACACACAACAGGCAAAGGGCGCAAAGGCCGCCCCCCACACACACAAACAAAACACCATAAACCCACAGAGACACACAAGAAAACAAACCATGGCAACACACACGGACAAGGCCTGGGTAAAACCAAGGCCGGACACACCGAGGGCGACTTATGCGGAAGTGGTTTCTCCACCGAGGAACCATGAAAGCATAGCCCAACCACCACAACACCAGACACTATCACGAGAACAACACCGGGAAACACTCAGCAACAACGACCAGGTCCACCATGACGGAGGAAGGCCCAGGGAACCCCACACACACTCTCCCCCCATGGATCAGTTGTTAGGCGTAATGGTGCAGACCATGAACCTCGTCATGGAAATGATGAAGGAATTCAGGGAAGCCCAGAAGCAGAACACACAGATCCTCGTCGCCCTTCAGGCAACAGTCCAGCAGTCGCTCCCCTCTGCGACTTCCTCAGTAGTATCTACACCCCATCATGAATAGACGACCAAATATTCAAGGCCTGACAATGTGCGTCTTTAACGCAGACGGCATTGTTAATCAAGAGGTCGAATTCCGAGAACTCATGAAGGAGTTCTCCATCGACATATGCATGATGGGGGAAACCCACCTGAAACCGGGAGTAAAAGCGACAGTTCCCAACTACATTAGCTACCGTAAAGACAGGCCAACCCAAGGCGGAGGAGTGGCCATATATGTAAAAAGAGGGATCCCCCACCACCAGGTATTCTTACCAGCTACCAACAAAATCGAAGCAGTGGCGGTGGAAGTAACCACTGCCACTGGACCCCTAACAATTGTTGCAGTCTACCGACCCCCACACGACCAGATAGATGAGGGAGACATAGCTGCTCTAGGGCAAATTGAAGGCAAACTCATAATAGGGGGAGACTTCAATGCCAAACATCCTGATTGGAATTCTAGAGTAACCTCCAGAGCAGGCGCCAAACTGCAACAACTAGCGCGCGCCCACCACTTCGAAACATGGGGTCCAGTCGAGCCAACACATTTTCCGAAAAACGGAAGCAGGCCCGATGTGTTAGACATAGCTCTCACCAGGAGGATCGCAGGGTTCGTGGCCGCAAGGACAATCAACAGAATGTCCTCCGACCACAACCCAGTGATTCTGGAGGTCGATGTGGGAGAATGGGTAGCACTCCCACGGTACCAGACGTCGTACAAACGTACAGACTGGGAGCGATACCAAGAAACTGTCGCCTCTGATATCGCTCGCGCTCCGCCACCCACTGCTGAAACAGTAGAACAAGCGCTACAAGACCTAACAGGCACCATCTTGCAGGCAGCGGAAGAAGCCACCCCTCCACAAAGGGAGGGCCCACCGCCGCAAATACAGCTCCCAGAACACTTGCTAGCTCAAATTCGACACAAGAACAGAGTGGCAAAAGAGTGGAAGATCACCAGAAATCAGGCCACCAGGAGGCTGCTCAATCGCCTACAGAGAGAGCTGAAGGTAGCGCTCAATGAGCACAGAAACCAGCAATGGCAAAACCGCCTCACATCTCTCAAAGTAGACGATCATACACTATGGCAAGCGACCAAACAGTTTACAAAACGACGCGCTAGGATGCCGCCACTGCATGGCGAGCGGGGACTGGTCTACAGCCATGCTGGAAAGGCCAACGCCCTCGCCGACTCCTTTGAGAAGCAGTTCCAAGCGGCAGAACCTCAGGATGAAGAACATGAAGAGGTAGTCAGTCGTCAACTGACCGTCTTCCTCAATGCTGAGGAGGACCCAGAGGACGAACCCATACTTTTTGCCCCCGAGGACGTGGCAAGAGTAATCAGGTCCCTCCCTACAAAAAAGGCGCCAGGACACGACAGTGTCACAAACCAGTTAGTCAAAAAACTCCCACCCACAGCGATCACACACCTCGCGAACGTCCTCAACGAGATTACTCGTTCCCGTGTTTTCCCAGCTTGCTGGAAACATGCGGAAGTGGTCGCGATACACAAACCAGGGAAAGACCCTCTATTCCCGCAGCACTACAGGCCGATTAGCCTCTTGCCAACACTCAGCAAGATCTATGAGCGCCTCCTGCTAAGACCCATACAAGAACACATTACCAGAGAGCAAATTCTGCCGGATTTCCAATTTGGGTTCCGGCAGAACCACTCTGCCCCACAGCAGGTCATGAGAATGGTTGAAGCAGCCACAGAGGGCTTCAACCACAGAGGCTACTGCGGGATAGTGCTACTAGATGTAGCCAAAGCCTTTGATTCAGTATGGCATAGAGGGCTACTCTACAAGTTGTACACACAAGGGTTTCCCGGGAGCATAGTTCAGCTCATTAAGAGCTATCTCACGAATAGGACTTTCTCCGTCAAAGTAGAAACTGCCACCTCCACCAGAAGGCGTATTCGTGCCGGGGTGCCACAGGGATCGGTCCTGGGGCCCGTATTGTACAGTTTGTACACTGCGGATACTCCGACGGCCCCCCTGGTGCACACTGCGCAGTACGCTGACGACACAGCCTTCTACACGAGAAATGCGAACAAGGACCTGGTCATCCGTAGGCTACAAAAGGTTTTAGATGACACAGAAACTTGGGCCCGTCGCTGGCGCATCACGATCAACTCCGAGAAGACGCAGGCAATGCTGATTACCCGCAGGCTCGGAAGGCGCGAACCTCCTCAACGTCCCCCCCTCCACCTTCACCTAAATGGAATCCAACTCCCCTGGCGCAGAACCGCCAAGTACCTTGGCGTAACCTTGGACTCTCGTCTTACGTGGAAACCCCACATAGACGAGGTCCACAGGAAGGTCTGCGCCAGAATGTCCATTCTATACCCTATCCTGAACACAAACAGCTCCCTTCCCTTCCCAGTAGCAGTAAATGTTTATCAGGCCCTGATCCGGCCAGTTATGGAGTATGCGTGCCCTGTCTGGGGATACGCGGCAAAGCAGCACCTGGACAAACTCCAGAGGCTGCAGAACCGCGCCCTCAGAAGGGCACTGCATCTACCACTCGGATTCCCCATAGACGACCTGCACGCCGCAGCCGAAATCCCACTCCTGAGAGAGCGTTTCCAGGATCTGGCAAGGGCCTTCTATGAGGGTTCTTCCAGATCCGAAAACGCGCTCATCCACTCCCTAGGTCGGTATGACATGTCCCGCGATAAGCACAAGCGCCCTATGACGATCTTCGACGACTAAGTCGAAGAGAAAATCCCAAAACCCAATCCCTAATCCAGTTCCTTCCCATATAACACCAATCTTTTCGCCTACCTCAGGCAAGTACTAGACTCACTCACAACAAACATCACAAGTCACAGACACCAAAAAACTATAGAAAAATCACACACACACGTTCACAGGGGAGTAAAAGCCGAAAGGCTACAAACTCCCCCACACACACTTCCCCAAAGAGGGGAAAGTAAAAGATGTGAGCAGCAGGCTGCGCCGGCACGCACTCCGCTGCTCGACTCGCTGCCGCTCGCACCGGTCGTTTTCGTTTCCGTTTCGTGTGCACCGTCGCTAGCCCATCGCCATGTCCGGACGCGGAAAGGGAGGCAAAGTCAAGGGCAAGTCAAAGTCCCGCTCAAGCAGGGCTGGGCTCCAGTTCCCGGTCGGCAGAATCCACCGCCTCCTGCGCAAGGGAAACTACGCAGAGCGCGTCGGCGCCGGGGCGCCCGTCTACCTCGCCGCCGTCATGGAGTACCTCGCGGCTGAGGTGCTCGAGCTGGCCGGAAACGCGGCCCGCGACAACAAGAAGACGCGCATCATCCCGCGCCACCTGCAGCTTGCCATCCGCAACGACGAGGAGCTCAACAAGCTCCTGTCGGGCGTCACCATCGCACAGGGTGGTGTCCTGCCCAACATCCAGGCCGTCCTGCTGCCAAAGAAGACCGAGAAGAAGGCCTAAAGGAGGCCAGGCAATCGCAGCCGCCGCGTGCTCCCCTGCACGCAACGCGCTTTGCCGGCTCGGCCCACAACAATCGGCCCTTTTCAGGGCCACCACACAAACCTACGTCCAAAGCAAAATTTCAGTCGTCCTCGCCGCACCTTGTTTTGTTTTTTAACTTTGCACTTTCACAGCACAGCCGCCGCCGGCGCACGTCCGCCATCTTGTCGTCCACACAGCCCGTGTGGCCCAACACACACACACACACACATTTTGCACGGTCGCAGTCGCCTTCCAAACGACAACGGCAGCAATAATGACCATTGTTAAAGGGAGGCGTGTCGACACACCGCCCTCCACTCCCGCGCGCAACGGCCGTCGACACGAACGAAACAGCTGATCCGGCCGCCTTGCCTCGGAAACCCCAACGCCGCCGCAAACACACAGAGCCAAACCACGCAAGCAAATAATCACCGCCTCTCGCACAACAACACACAGCCCGCCATCTCCGTCGCGATCGATACAAAGACACACAAACGAAGCAGCTCCACACACAGCCAGCCACATGACACGTTTCCTTTCCTTCTCCCCTCCCAGTCACATCACGTCGCTCACAAACGGAAAGAAAGAAACAAAGAAAGAAAGAGAGAGAGAAACAAACAAACAACACAGCGCACACACGCAGCAACAACACAGACTCTTTCGCACTTTTCAACTTCCGAACAGTGTGGTGGCCCTGAAAAGGGCCGTTTTCTAGTCTCTCCCACCCACAAGCACGGCCGCGGGAAGGCCAGCGCCCGCTGCGACGCAGCCTAACCGCCGAAACCGTACAGGGTGCGCCCCTGCCTCTTCAGGGCGTACACCACGTCCATGGCCGTCACAGTCTTGCGCTTGGCGTGCTCAGTGTACGTCACCGCGTCGCGGATCACGTTCTCCAGGAACACCTTCAGCACCCCGCGGGTCTCCTCGTAGATCAGACCAGAGATGCGCTTCACGCCGCCCCTGCGAGCCAGGCGGCGGATGGCGGGCTTCGTGATGCCCTGGATGTTGTCGCGCAACACCTTGCGGTGCCGCTTGGCGCCACCCTTGCCGAGCCCCTTTCCTCCCTTGCCGCGGCCTGTCATCCTTCCTTCCTCGGGCAAAGCAAAACGTGCACAAACAGCAGCTGCAGCGGCTGGAGAGTCGGCTACGGTCTGCGCCCAGCGCGCCCGCCGCCCCCCTATATAGACTCTGGCCCGCCCTCCCCCCACCACGCGCAACCGAGGGCATATAAGCGCAGCACGGAGGCGCGCGGGCCCGTTGTCAAGGCAGCACCGGACGCCGCGCCGCACCTAACCTCCACGCACGCCGCTCCGCTACCGCTACCGCCATGGCCCGCACAAAGCAAACGGCCCGCAAGTCCACCGGCGGAAAGGCGCCGCGCAAACAGCTCGCCACCAAGGCGGCGAGGAAGAGCGCGCCCGCCACCGGAGGCGTCAAGAAGCCCCACCGCTACAGGCCGGGCACCGTCGCCCTGCGAGAAATCAGGCGCTACCAGAAGAGCACAGAGCTGCTCATCCGCAAGCTGCCATTCCAGCGCCTAGTGCGCGAGATCGCCCAGGACTTCAAGACCGACCTGCGCTTCCAGAGCTCCGCAGTCATGGCCCTGCAGGAGGCCAGCGAGGCCTACCTCGTCGGCCTCTTCGAAGACACCAACCTGTGCGCAATCCACGCCAAGCGCGTCACCATCATGCCCAAGGACATCCAGCTCGCGCGCCGCATCCGCGGCGAGCGCGCCTAAACCGCGCCGCGGCACCGCACCGCACAAACAAAAACGGCCCTTTTCAGGGCCACTAACATCTCTCCGTCGCGAGCAACCTTTGTCGGTCGCCTGCCTCTCGCCCCGCAACCCAAAAACAAAAACCACCACTTCCCGTCCGTCCGCCACACCCGCTCACTCTGCCTGCCTGCTAGCAGCGCGCAACAATCACACATCATCCCTCCCCGGCGCACAATACCCAACGGCCGACGTCACACCGCACGGGTGGCTGGCCGGCCGCCGCTTTCGTTTCGAAAACAAAAACAAAAACACCCGCACTCCACTCCGACGGCCAACGGCCAGGCAGGCGCGCTCGCTCGCTCTACACGCCACCGAAATCCCCCGCCGACTCCTTCCCACATCTCAACGTGCCCCCCGTTGCAAAACATAACACACACAAAGGAACAAAACAAAGACCAGACACGACTCGACAAGACGACAGACATCCGAGAAGAACGAACGCAGGCAAGCCAACCAACGTATTCAAACAAAACAACAACGTGACAGAAAACCAACCGTCGGCCGCCGCCACAAACACGGCGACAATCAACCACGACAACAACAACAACACCGCTTACCGCTACCGCCGCCCACACCCGCCACCGACCCCCGCAATCCAACCACCGCGGCACGCAAACAGCATCCCCACGGGCATACAGACAGACCCCCACACCAAACGCAACACGACAATCAAAACCTTCCCCGACGTGCTTTGATGGCCCTGAGAAGGGCCGTTTTGGGCCGCGCGTCTCTTGCGCGCCACTAGACGACGACGGGGGGTGGGGACGACGGAGCCAAGCGCCAAACCCTTCCTTTCCCATCTCTTTCTCCTCTACTCTACTTCTTCTTCTTGGGCGAAGCCTTCGCCTTAGACGGCGTCGTCGCCTTCTTCGGGCGCGGCGCCTTCGGCTTCTTCGTCGGAACCTTGGCGGCCTTCTTCGCCTTCGACGGCGACTTGGCCTTGGCCGGCTTGGCCGCAGCCGCCTTCTTCGCACCCGCGGGAGCGGCCGACGCCGCAGACGCCTTCTTGGCGGCGCCCGCCTTCCGACCGGTCGCCGCCTTCACGCCACCAGCCTTCTTTGCGCCGGCCGCACGGGCGCCCTTCTTTTTTTTTTTTTTTTTTTTTTTTTTTAAAAAAAAATATTCTTTATTGACTATAATAATAATTATACAAATTTAACCCACTACCTAAAACTCATTAGTGGGTCCTAAATAATATACATTTATGTTAATTGTGCAGCTTTTCTTAATTTGATAGTGAGCTACAGTTACATTAACAACAATGGGCATTTAATTTCTATATCTACTGTTTATTCTAGTTCCTATATCTAATTTAATTTATGTAACTCCTGCAGCGTCACATGTGTGCCAGTAAAAATATAAACCTACTTATATGCCTTGTTCTTCGCGCTAAACCCGAAGAACATGCCCCTGGCACTGGGCAGGCCACGACGTTATTACTCGCTGCAGTACCTAATCTAATTGCCTATAACTAATTCCTACAAACTAACTTATCCTACGTCATATCCGGTGTGTCATGGTCGGTGGTTGGTCCCTGCTCCCCCTAGTCCCGTTTATGGCGGATTCCAACTCGGATGGAGTTGGCCAGTCCACGCACAGGCGGTATGGGATCAGGGCTCTAGGTCACAATCGGTAATAATTAGTTCTTTGCTGTTACTGTATCTCTCGTAGATATTCGGTTAAGACCTTTCGAGATACCTCGTTTGCCAAGGTGTTTAGCGTCTGAAAAGTTCCCTCACGTCTAAGCAGTTGATACGTGTCATGGTTAGGAAGTCTGTCTCGTAGTGTAGTTGCAACATCATTGAAGAGAGGGCATTCGTAAACAACATGTTCGGGTGTTCCCTCCGGATCGCCACAGTCGCACGCTGGTGTCGCCCTTTTCCCAAATCGGCATAAATATGTCGGGTAGGGTCCATGGCCAGTGAGGAAGTGAATCAGACCTCGTGTAGGCTCGAAATACCTCATACCCAGACGTTCCTTCACATCTGGTAGGAACTGGAAAGTTCGTCGTCCCGCCTCTTCTGCAGCCCAGGTCTCTTGCCAAAGTTCTTCCCCTCTTATCCTTATATCTCTTTTGTCGCCCAATCTGATACCCATAATATCTACAATCTTTTCATAATTCTCCCTTTTGGCCCAGTACCAGGCCGCTTGTTCCCTTATTTTGATGTCCAGGGGGCAGAGCCCCATTATGACTAACAGGGCCCCCCCTGGAGATGTTCTGTAGGCACCCACAGCCCTTAGTAGCATGCTTCTCTGGACCCTTCTCACTGCCATGGCGGGCACCACCCTCGTGAGCCTGTGTGCCCAGACTCCCGAGCCGTAACCCACGACTGAAGTTAAGATGCTGTTGTGGTATAACCTAATTAGGTGTGACGGAAGGTGGAATCTTTTATGACCTATTGAGATGAGATTGTTCAATATCTGAAGGGCTCTCTGGGTGACGGTATCAATGTGCTTGCCGAAATTCCACCTCTCATCAATGATGACTCCTAAGTAGCGTGTCTCACGTCGTCTAAGAACTGGTGAAACGGGCGCCCTTCTTCTCCTTGCTGGCCGGAGCGGCGCGCTTCTTCTTGGCACCGCCAGCACGAGCCTTGCCGCCCTCGGCCGCCCCCCCGCCGCCGCCGGCGCCGGCAAGCTTGAACGAGCCGGACGCGCCCTTCCCCTTCGTCTGCACCAGTAGCGTGTCTCACGTCGTCTAAGAACTGGTGAAACGGGCGCCCTTCTTCTCCTTGCTGGCCGGAGCGGCGCGCTTCTTCTTGGCACCGCCAGCACGAGCCTTGCCGCCCTCGGCCGCCCCCCCGCCGCCGCCGGCGCCGGCAAGCTTGAACGAGCCGGACGCGCCCTTCCCCTTCGTCTGCACCAGCTCGCCCGCCACGACGGCCGACTTGAGGTACTTCTTGATAAACGGCGCCAGCTTCTCCGCGTCCAGCTTGTAGTGCGCGGCTATGTACTTCTTGATCGCCTGCAGCGACGACCCGCCGCGCTCCTTCAGACTCTTGATGGCGGCCGTCACCATCTCAGAGGTGCGCGGGTGCGCAGGCTTGGCGCGCGGCTTCTTCGCAGACGACGCAGACTTGGCCTTCTTCGTAGTGCCGGTGGCGGCGGGTGCCGCAGCAGTCTCGTTCGTAGCCGCCTGATCTGCCATTTCGACGACGCGCGTAACACACAGCGAGAGCGAGCGGGACGGCAGGCACGCAAGCACAGCACAGCAGCAGAGCAGAGAATCACAAGGCCCAGCCAGTGTCGCGGGCGGGCGCGGACGGCCGAGAGAGCGGCCGCCACTCTGCGCGCCGCCGCGCCGCGCCTCCCGCGCTTGCTACCGCCCAACGTCCGACAGCCTGTGCGGAGCAGCCCCAAACCTGCGCCACAACCGCCCGCGCCTTTCAAACCACCGAGGATGGGGCTACACACAGCCACACCACAGTCGCCAACCAGTCGCCACGGCAGCGCCGCAAACCACGGCCAAACTGCAGCTACCGCGCGCTACAGCCTGGGTCGGCCCGCCGAGAATCGCCGCCCCCGCCCAAATGCCGCCCCCACAGCCCCAGCCGACGACCCGCCACAATGGCCAAACCTTCGGCAAAACTCCCACACCGTCGCCGCGGCAGCCCGGCCAGCGCGGCCGGCGCCACAGCCACACAAGCCGAGGCGTGCGGCGATGACGGCCGTGCAAACGCGCCTCCGCCGCCCCATCGCCTTCCGTCGCCCTCCCGCCGTTTCCCGATCGGCCCGCAGCCGTCGGGCCACATCGCGCGCCGTCCTCCTCCTCTCGCCGGCCAACATTCACAGCCGTTTCTCACCAATTGCCCGCCGCAAACGGACGCCGCCTGCGCAACAGGCGCCGCCGCCCCTCGCCGCTTCCGACCCAACCCCTCGACCGAGGCAAACCGCAATCCGAATCTACAGACCAACCCAATCTGCCGTCAAGCACACACGACAGCCGACCTTACACGTTACGCGTTACACATTACGTTTACACGTCTACGTTAGGTTAGGTTAGGTGGACGTGGGTTAGGTTAAGGGGACTTGGGTTAGGTTAAGCGTCAAACTTAGGTTAAGCATTCAAACACGTCAGGCGTCAGAGGTTAGGTTAGGTTAGGTTACACGTTAGGTTAAGGGGTCAGTGCTAGGTTAAGAAGCGTCAAACGTAGGTTAAAAAAGCGTTCAAACGTGAGGCGTGAGCCGGACAGCTTACCTTACGTAGACGTTAGGGGCTCACAGGCTGAGCTCACCTCGCCACACCACAGGTTAGGTTCGGTTCGGTTCGCTCGGCTCAGCGTAAAGCGCCGAGGTCAGGGTTACGTTCGTTCACCTTCGGGCGCCACACTTTCGGTTGAAAGGTCGCGACGGGACGACGTCGGCACGCACGCCGCAAACGAACAAAAACGTACAGACGACGTCGGAAACCGCCGACAGACGGGGGAGCAGCACGACCACGACCAGACACCGAGCGCGAACGAGACACACGCGAACCACCCCCACCGGCCAAAGGGCACCACACAACAACCCAGAGCACCACGTGTCGACACCAGAGCAACCCGCCGCTCACGCGACATGGCTGGCACCGAAGGGCAACCGCCCGCAACTGCGCTTTCCGCGCCGGCCCGGATGCACGTCGTGCTACAACAACACCACTACCGTACACAGCCGCTGTTCACAACATCACTATCAATGGCGCGCCCGCGGCTCGCCGCCGTCGCAGTCGCAGCCCCAACGCCAGCACTTTTGCACCACCATTCACACGCACCGCAACACAGCTCGCCGACACAGCCGAACAAAACAAACACCACACAACAACAGCAACAACAACGCCGCCGCCTCTACTTGTGCCGGCGACCCACCCCGCCGATGGCGCACCTTTCGCCAGCCGGCAATCGACACACACGCACCCACCCACCGGGGCCCAGTGCAAAAAAAAAAAAAAAAAAAAAAAAAAAAAAACACACAAAAACAAAAAAACCAAACAACACAAACGACACGGGAAGCGCACACCGCCACTTCGCGCGCACGCCACCAACCAGTCGTCGTCTCAAAATAACAAACACAAACAAAATAAACTAACAACTAGGGCAACACAAAACAAAAACGCCTCGCACGAACCGAACCGCCCACAAAAAGGACAAGCACACGCACAGCCTCTGCTGACGACCACGACGCAGCGGCACGCTGCTCCTGTCCCGCGCCCCGCGCCCCGCGCCCCACTCGATTCACAACTCACGCGACACCGTCAACGACGGGCTCGCTTCCCGCAACCTACCACCTTTCCGCCACGACGCACAGCCCCAGCCCCACCCGACGACTGCACTTTCACCACCGCCTCCCCCTTCCCCCCCAAAACACACACACACACACACACACACACACACACACACACACAGCCAGCCAAAAACGCACTCGCGACCCACACATGCACGTGCATCGGCACACGCCAACCAGTCAACGTCGACAACCACACGCAAGGCTCGAAACGAAAACGAAACCGGCGTCCTTCCACGTTGCCATCAAGCTACGCGACACAAGACACAAGGAACCAACACAACAGCCGGCCCCACTAATTCCCACTCTCACGCCGCAAAAAGCACACCGACACCGCCAAACACGCACGCACATTCCCCTTCGCACTGACACCACCGACCGGCTCGCTACCACACACCTCTCGGCAGCCGTTTTCACGCCAATTCGCCACACCGCCCACACAGTCGACAAGCGCCCGCCCTGTACGGCACACGCAACGACGCAGCGCAGCAAAGGGCGCCCGCAACACATACCTCTCCGCCGCCCGACGCGCCAACCGCCACGCCACACCACACCGCACCGCCAGCCACTCGCAAATTGTGCACTGCCACCAGCCACACGTCCAACACGCCGCGCCGCCTCCGGCCACCCGCCAGGGGGCGCTCACGTCCGCGACAACAGCGCGGCCCGCCGGGCCGGGCCGAACCGAACCGAGCCGCCGCTGCTCTGCACTCGGCACGGCCACACCCTGCTGCAGACCGGGCTCGTCCCTCTGTACGCGTCTGCCTGCGCATCAACACAACACGACCTTTTGTTTTTTTTTTTTCTCTCTCTACCGCCATCCCTTCTTCTCGCGTTTTACTCGTTGTTGCAGCAGCGGCGCACACCTACACATCCACAGCCCCAGCCGAGCCGGCCTCACCTCAGGGCCCGCCGCCAGCGTCTCCTCCTCGGGCACAGGTGCGGTGCTGTGGCCGCCCATCCAACCGCATTGCTGGCCGTCCAGCCACCAGGCGTTCCCACTGCCGCGAGCCACGCCGCGCACCGACCCTGCTGCAGAAAACGAAGCATAGCCAGAGACCGACCGATACACAAAGCAAGCCGTCGCCTCGCCTCTTGTCCTTCCTGCCTTCCTTCCGCCCCCGCCCTTCTCACACCACCGCCTCTCCACTTTCGCCCCCCCCTCCTTTTTTTTTTTTTTTTTTGTTTTCTTCTTTCTTTCTTTCTTTCTTTGGCCCTCTCTCCTTCCCGCCATGGCGGTTACGGCACCGCGCTGCAGCGGCAGATTTTTTTGCGCCCACACGCCTACTCCTACCACCATTAACCTTGCCCTGCCCTGCCCTGCCCTGCCCTGCCCTGCCCATCAACGTCGCAGTCGAACCGACGCTTGCCAACACACTGCCCACGTTCCTTTCTCTTTTCGGCCTACGCCCATTACGCGCCGCCGCCACAGCACCTTCCCTTCCCACAACACACCGACGTCATCACACGCACCCAAAACAGGGGCCACGACCGTGTTCCTCGCCCACTCCCATCCCGCACGGTACGCACATTCCCAACTACTACCGCGCACCCTCCCTTTCCAATCTGTGTGTCTCTGTGTCTGTGTCCTGTCCGCGCGTGACGCCTCTCAACATCCGCCGTCCCCCGTCCCGTTTTCGCCCCCATGCCGTCGTCGCGCCGCCTCCTCCCCGTCCACCGCCGCCCCTGTCCGCCCCGCACCACACCATACACCGCTGCTTGTCCCGGCCGTTGCCACCAAAGGCGCCGACCGCAAACGCGCCACGCCGCAGCCCCCGTGCGTCTCGCGCTCGCTTGCATCTCCGTGCCGACGCTGCCTCTCTTCCCGCTCGCACTCGACCTCGACAACACAGTCTTTGGCTCCGCCACTGCGTGTTCCGGTGGTACGCACGCTGCAACACGTATGTATTCATTACCAGAGCGATGGCGAGGCATGACAGCATCTCTGTCTGACCAGAGAGTTCTTTATCGCTGCTAGTCGGCGCTTGGACCGCGCCAGACGACAGTAGTGGCACGCACCGGGTCGCCAGGAACAGTTGTTATATATATATTGTAGCGCGAGTCGGGAGAGGTAGTAGTCGGTCGACAGTAGTAGCGGGTGGACGGTTGTACTGAGCGGGCGTCGGCGGCGTGCTCTGCTCGTCTCGCGACTCTGGTCACGGTTCGGGACGATGTATAGTCTATTGTGTTATAATCAAAAGGTGGTGTGACGCTGCATTGCGCAAATCTGATAACGTATGTTCATTGTACTTATTTTGTTCAACAACAAAAGCCCCACTATTACTTTTTTTCTAAAGTAACTTTTGTCTCTTAACGAAAAACATTCACTTTTTAAAGACTACTTCCTATGGCATTTCCCTCCAAGGAGTGCAATTAATTACCAGCCAGCACTCATTCATTGCACACAGCTGTGTAAGGGGTATCTACAATTGAGGAGCGGATATAAATGCAATTTTTTTGTTTTTTTTTGTTTTTTTTTTTTTTTTTTTTTTTGTGTGTGTGTGTGTGTGTGTTGTAACCTCCCAGCAAAATTTAAAATAATGGACAATGTTATTTACGGATGCTAATGGACATTGCGCTAATTGTAACCTCGCCCACAATGAGAGGTATTGAAAATGGCAACAAAAATGTGAAATTCGCAATCTGACTCAAATATAAAGTCTTCACACAACATTTAAAAAAGTCCGTTCAGTGACAAGAAACTTCAATTAAACCGAAATATCGGTCTTTGGCCCTGTGCAAAACAATCAGAATTAAAGTCTTACCTCCGAATAAATGGATGTCACATTTCTGCTCTGGTTGTTGCGCAGCGCTTGGAGGAACTGCATTGCAAATAATAATATTCTCTTTTTTTGTGATTTTAGTGACATTTTTCTTCAAAGAAGTGGAATGAAATGTGAAGTGCAACGAACTCTTTAGTTCAATAAACAATTAAATGTTTGAAAAATGCTTTTGAAATAAAAATTATTATTGGGGAACTTGTTGGAGAATAATTACAATAAATACAATTTTTCATTATCTAATGATTATATTAATTAACAGTATACCTTATTCACCATCTTGACCAGTGTTGCCGACCGCCTACATCACACAACCGCGCTCGGCTGCTACTACTGACCGACCGCTCTGCATGACGACTATTAGCGTACTGCACGCGACGACTACTGACAGAGTACAGCCCTCAACTACACATAGCTACGGACTCGCAACGACTACTGACTGACTGAGAACCGCTCGCAACACTCGCGCAGTCCAGCGCAAACTCTCTGGTCACAGATGCTACAATGTCTCGCCATCGCTACTATGTTACATACGTGTTTCAGTGTCTTTTTCATTGGGGTAACGATCTTTGGCTCTTTTTATTCTGAATACAGGGCCAAAGGTCAACGCTGCTGCCCTTATACAATTTATCAGGTTTCATTATGTCTGTTGCAATGTTACATACGGTTCACTCTTTCATTAATATTATCGTTGGGTTTGTTTTGTAGGGACGTTAACATTCTGGCACATTTTTATTATCATCGGACTCTCTGCTATTTGTGCAGGGAGGTTATACCTGGGTCCATTTCCATTTTAATATTGATAGACTTTTTGTTTTCTCGTTGTTTTTCCTTCTTTTTTTTTTGTTTTGTTTTTCCCGCTCTCACCACCACCGCCGCATCACGCCTTCCGTTTTCTTGGTTTCTTTTCTGTTCTTCAACTGCTTCAACATCACCGCGCCCCATTTCCACACCACAGCCATCAGCCTCCAAGACGGGCGGGCGCAGTGTGCCATTTCCGGCGCACAAGCACACCCGTACGGTACTCTCCTCGCCCCCACGCCACCAACAACACAGCGACCACGCGGCTTTCAGGCATGGCACGGCACCGGCGAAATGCGCCGCCCCCGCCCCTCCGCGCATCCGTCCGTCTCGCCACGTTCACTGACAGCCGCGTCTGCGGCTACACCACGACAACCACAACACAACACCGCTCCCCTCCCTGGCAACTCACATTGTTTTTCTCCTCCTCTTTTGCACAAACCACAACGCCGAGCACAGGCGCAAGCCACCCACACCGCGCCCCTCCCCGTCCCGTCTTTGGCCGCCGCTCCTCGTTTGCCCCCTCCCATCTCCCGAAATGCCATGCCAGCAGCGTTACGCATGCCCCTCCCCTGTCCACACAACACTACCGCCTAACGAACAGCCTTCCGGGCCACATGCAGGGCACGCCCACCTCCAAACACTGCCAATTCACGGACGCACGCACACACACACTCACTTTCTCGACACCTTTCTGTACGGAGGGTGCGTCATCTCGACCGTGACAGAGTGACGGCAACTATCGACGATCCATTTCCCCCCAATGGTAAAACATGTCCACTAACACCTACATACATCATTCACGTACACAGACAATAGCATACACACAATGGGAGGGCACACGAACATGGACGGCACGGCACTGTCATACACTCTTCCTCAGAACCATATCAACAAACGTTACGTACATCCGGGAAAGCGAAAGCGAAAGCAAAAGCAAAGGCAAAGCCCAATGCAGCCGTCAAAGGTAACGTTCACCACGGCAGACACTTGCAGCCGCGCCGCCGTTAAACGCATTTCAGTGCGGCTCCAATACGCCTCCGACACGGGAACGTTCCGTTGCTCTACGAATGCGTTTCTCCCCTTTTTCCCTTCCTCTCTCTTTTGCCCCCCCTCCTTGCACTCTTGCCTCATTCCTCACGTTCTGCCCAGACATTCGACCGATCAAAGTCAACCTTTCGTTACCGTTCTCAGCGCGACGGTGTACAACAGTATGACGGGTGTGCCCAAGACTTCGGTTCAGTTGCGTGACGCCCGTCTATCGCGCCGATCGACAGTTACTCAGGGGGCGACGGATCGGACCACGTCACCGACACACAAAACACTTTCAAACAAACAAATACGCACCGGATGGACACAGACAAACACGTGTACAGACATTCGCCAAACAAACGACCGCCGCCGCCGCCGCCGCCGCCGCCGTCGTCGTCTAGCGTCGCGCTTACTGTACTGCACTGGACACGCGTGCATCTTGAATGACGACATCGGTGTGCGTGCGTCGTACGCAATCAGTCAGACACGGCTATCAAACATCAGAGTCGAATGGTACATCATCGTGCGTGTTCGCCGTACACGTACAGTACAATACAACAACAATGCGTCTTAATGGCACGTTCATTTCAACGTCACTCACACACCTCCACGCTGCAGTTACGTCGCACCATTGTCAAACTCGGCGTACAGCAAAGGGAATAGTGGGCGGCAAAAAAAAAAAAAAACAACCAAACAAAAACATTTCACATTTCACCCTCGCCATGTATGATGTGCAAAAAAACAAACCCGCAAACGGCCGTCGTTACGGTGACACAAAAGTCGCCGATCGCACAGTCCCCCCTCGCAGACGGGTAACACACACACACACACCAACAACACCAATGGGTCAAAAACCACGCCAACGAGGCGTGCCACCATTCCACGCCACGGCGACCAACCTCGTGGCCGTACCCCGCGCAACACGCTTTGACGCGCCCCCCCACCCACAATCAAAATGCACACATACATCACAGCCGTCCACACAAACAACAACAACAATTCCGCCCTTCCCGCAAAAGGCAAGTTGGTGGCCCTGAAAAGGGCCGTTTTGCCGCTCTCGCAACGGAGGAGCCTTCTCCATCCTTCCTTCCATTCCAGAGCCACCTCCTTACTTGGAGCTCGTGTACTTGGTCACCGCCTTCGTGCCCTCGCTCACGGCGTGCTTGGCCAGCTCGCCAGGCAGCAACAGCCGCACAGCGGTCTGGATCTCGCGGGACGTGATGGTCGAGCGCTTGTTGTAGTGCGCCAGCCGAGAAGCCTCGGCCGCAATGCGCTCGAAAATGTCGTTCACGAAGCTGTTCATGATGCTCATCGCCTTCGACGAGATGCCCGTGTCAGGGTGCACCTGCTTCAGCACCTTGTAGATGTAGATGGCATAGCTCTCCTTCCTCTTGCGCTTCTTCTTCTTGTCGCCCTTCGAAATGTTCTTCTGCGCCTTGCCAGCCTTCTTGGCGGCCTTCCCGCTAGTCTTGGGCGGCATCTCGAACCAACGTACGGCAGCAGCAACACCAGTACCAAGCGCTCCGCTCTAGTCAGCGTCTCCCCACACAGTGGCACCCGCCGCCAGCCGCCGCCGCACCTTTACCAGCTCGCCCTGTTGCGGCCGCCGACCAATGGGGCGCGCGCGCAACCGGCCGCCGCACCCGAGCCCATAAAGCACCCCCACCCCGGCTGCGCCGGCACGCACTCCGCTGCTCGACTCGCTGCCGCTCGCACCGGTCGTTTTCGTTTCCGTTTCGTGTGCACCGTCGCTAGCCCATCGCCATGTCCGGACGCGGAAAGGGAGGCAAAGTCAAGGGCAAGTCAAAGTCCCGCTCAAGCAGGGCTGGGCTCCAGTTCCCGGTCGGCAGAATCCACCGCCTCCTGCGCAAGGGAAACTACGCAGAGCGCGTCGGCGCCGGGGCGCCCGTCTACCTCGCCGCCGTCATGGAGTACCTCGCGGCTGAGGTGCTCGAGCTGGCCGGAAACGCGGCCCGCGACAACAAGAAGACGCGCATCATCCCGCGCCACCTGCAGCTTGCCATCCGCAACGACGAGGAGCTCAACAAGCTCCTGTCGGGCGTCACCATCGCACAGGGTGGTGTCCTGCCCAACATCCAGGCCGTCCTGCTGCCAAAGAAGACCGAGAAGAAGGCCTAAAGGAGGCCAGGCAATCGCAGCCGCCGCGTGCTCCCCTGCACGCAACGCGCTTTGCCGGCTCGGCCCACAACAATCGGCCCTTTTCAGGGCACCACACAAACCTACGTCCAAAGCAAAATTTCAGTCGTCCTCGCCGCACCTTGTTTTGTTTTTTAACTTTGCACTTTCACAGCACAGCCGCCGCCGGCGCTCGTCCGCCATCTTGTCGTCCACACAGCCCGTGTGGCCCAACACACACACACACACACATTTTGCACGGTCGCAGTCGCCTTCCAAACGACAACGGCAGCAATAATGACCATTGTTAAAGGGAGGCGTGTCGACACACCGCCCTCCACTCCCGCGCGCAACGGCCGTCGACACGAACGAAACAGCTGATCCGGCCGCCTTGCCTCGGAAACCCCAACGCCGCCGCAAACACACAGAGCCAAACCACGCAAGCAAATAATCACCGCCTCTCGCACAACAACACACAGCCCGCCATCTCCGTCGCGATCGATACAAAGACACACAAACGAAGCAGCTCCACACACAGCCAGCCACATGACACGTTTCCTTTCCTTCTCCCCTCCCAGTCACATCACGTCGCTCACAAACGGAAAGAAAGAAACAAAGAAAGAAAGAGAGAGAGAAACAAACAAACAACACAGCGCACACACGCAGCAACAACACAGACTCTTTCGCACTTTTCAACTTCCGAACAGTGTGGTGGCCCTGAAAAGGGCCGTTTTCTAGTCTCTCCCACCCACAAGCACGGCCGCGGGAAGGCCAGCGCCCGCTGCGACGCAGCCTAACCGCCGAAACCGTACAGGGTGCGCCCCTGCCTCTTCAGGGCGTACACCACGTCCATGGCCGTCACAGTCTTGCGCTTGGCGTGCTCAGTGTACGTCACCGCGTCGCGGATCACGTTCTCCAGGAACACCTTCAGCACCCCGCGGGTCTCCTCGTAGATCAGACCAGAGATGCGCTTCACGCCGCCCCTGCGAGCCAGGCGGCGGATGGCGGGCTTCGTGATGCCCTGGATGTTGTCGCGCAACACCTTGCGGTGCCGCTTGGCGCCACCCTTGCCGAGCCCCTTTCCTCCCTTGCCGCGGCCTGTCATCCTTCCTTCCTCGGGCAAAGCAAAACGTGCACAAACAGCAGCTGCAGCGGCTGGAGAGTCGGCTACGGTCTGCGCCCAGCGCGCCCGCCGCCCCCCTATATAGACTCTGGCCCGCCCTCCCCCCACCACGCGCAACCGAGGGCATATAAGCGCAGCACGGAGGCGCGCGGGCCCGTTAGGCAGAAGAAGAGACTGCGCTGAGCCGCCGTAGCGAGAGGACGCTCTGGCTCACCGCAGCTGCTATTGTCTCGCTCGCGCTATTGTTCTCGCGCGTCTTTGTCTGCGCGCCTTTGTTAAGGTGCGTTGGTCAACGGCGCCCGCGTGGCAAAAGCAAAAGCTTGTCTCTCCTGCTGACTACTCGCACGCGGGTTTGTTAGCGGCAAAATTGTCGTGTTATCTGCTACTGGCTGTGGCACAAATCGATTCAGGAATCGATTTGCGTCACGCCTAGGGAACGATAGGGCACGCTGTGATCCAGGACCCCCTTCACGTGGGACCAGTCCGCGATCACTAGAGTTAGATATCTACATCTTTTCTTTCTCAATTACAGGTGCCCCATGGACCCAAATAATAGCTGCCTAACCGCCAAAGAGGATGTTGTCCCGACAGATCGCACTCTGTCGGCGGCAGCATCCGCCACACCACCCGCCTACAGCGATACCGCGTCCACGGTCGGCGCTTCTTGCGCCCCCTCAGGCTACCACCCCATCTCTGCAGTTGAGCTGTTCGTGATTATGAATCGCGCAGCAAAGCCAACAACACCCGCAGAAAAAGAGGCCGCGGAAAAGGCGTACAAACTTTTCGTGCGCCACGAATTAAGCGCCGCCCTGGCACAGCTGCCGCCAACAGAGGCTTCGTATCTGCTGAGTGGACTGCCGCGCTCGGCCTTAGAAGAGGTGATTGTTCCGCCGGGAGTCCTGCCGGGTGTAGCAACCCAAGACGCTGCTGCCCCGGCGGAGGCGGCCCCGAGTGGTGTTGCGTCACCAGACGTGGCTACTCAAGAAGCCAGTGCTCTGCTGATCGCCCCAACGGACAATTCCAGTGAAGAAGCCGCTAGTGCGCCAGTCCTCGCCGTGCAGGGACTGACTGACAGCGACCACCCAAACCCAACACGGCACCCAACAACGCCAGTTCTACTAGAAATTCCTGAAGCCAACCTGGGGACACTTCTATCGGCAGAAATGCCGATGGATGCGCAACAGGCATCACGGAAACGACCAGCCACCTCCGACTCCGAGGAACAAACTGCAGCAACCGCGCCTGAAGGGCGCCAAACAAAAAAGAAGGCTGCTGCTGCAGACGCACCCACAGCGCCCCCTACAGCCGAGGAAGACGGTTTTACCGTACCAAACCGGCGGCACACTGCCAAGCCCAAAAGGCTTGAGAAGGTGCTCGCCCCACTGCCAGCCACATCAAATCGGTTCGCAGAGGCAACCGAAGTTGTCATGGAAGCGGAACCCGCCGCCCCAACACGTAAACAGACACGCCCCCCTCCAGTAATCGTGACGTGGGACGACGAGTTCATGGACCTCCGCCGCATGATTAAAGAAGTGGTGGAAGTAAAGTCGTTCAAAGTCCAATCGAATAACGTCTACAAGGTCCTCCCAACATCCATAGACGAGCACAAAAAGCTCATGGATCTCGTTAGGGATCAGGGACTCCATTGCTATACCCACAACACCGAGTCCCTGAAGCTACTAAAGGTGGTTATACGTCACCTGCCAATCAAGATGGACCCTACCCACCTTAAACAAGAACTCGCGGAGTCGGGTTTTTCCGCGCGCACGGTAGAATTAATGACATCGCCGCGTACGCACAAAAAGATGCCGTTGTTCCTTGTCGTCCTAGTGGACAACGAGGACAACAGGAAAATCTTCCAACTCGACAAAATTGCGGACATCGACGTTTCAGTCGAACTACTCAAGGCCAAAGGCAAGAGGCTCCAGTGTTACTCCTGCCAAGGCCTAGACCATGTTGCACACAACTGCACCATGCCCGCGCGTTGCGTAAAGTGTGCAGGTGCACACCAAAGCCGTGACTGCGCAAAAAAGCGCGACGAACCGCCCAAATGCTGCAACTGCAGTGAGCCGCATGTTGCTAGCTACAGGGGCTGTAACGCATTCAAATCCCGCAAGCGTGGCAAGGCTGCCAAAAAAGTGCAGACAGGAGTCAGTTTTGCGTCCGTTGCCGGGAGACGGGCTGCTGAACAGCAGGCCCCGCCTCGCGGTGAACGCCGCCTACCCGCCCGCAACCTGCAACCACCTACCAACACACAGCCGGAACCCAGTGCTGCTGGGCTACTCCCACTGCCCCCCCCGACCCGCGCCGAAAATGGACAGGCTGCCCCTGCTGCGCAGACACCCGTCGCAAAACAGTGCCAGCCTAGTACAGCCCCAGCGCCACCCGCCCCCGCGGCCGCGAGCGCTATCAGTGATGATCTGCAGACGCTACTGCAAACATTAAACAGAATCATGACACAACTACCCAGTCTAGTCTCCGCAGCTGCGACGGCCCTCCAGGCCATCGCCCAGCCACCCAGTCATGGATAACGACCATACCCATGGCCTGACTATTTGCGTTTTTAACGCAAACAGTCTTATACCGCAGCAGGGTGAATTTAGGGAATTTCTATACAGCGAGGCAGTAGACATCTGCCTCGTCAGTGAAACATTCCTAAAACCCGGTGTGCACGTCAGGGTCGCAAACTACAGCTGCTACCGCACCGACCGGCCGACCCACGGCGGCGGAACGGCGGCGTATGTTAGGTCGTCCTTGCGGCACTACCCGGTGCAACTGCCACAACTCGAGCACGTTGAAGCCACCGGCGTGACCGTCAACACGTCTGTCGGCAAGATCACCTTCGTGGCGGCATACCGGCCGCCGCGGGGTGTTCTGCAAGAGGCCGATTTCGACACCCTACTGGACATGGAGGGGAGGCTGTTCATCGGGGGGGACTTTAACGCAAAGTCCGCCCACTGGAACTCCCGCCTCACAAATGTCAGCGGGCGCCGACTTGAACGCGCCGCCCTCAGACACGGCGCCATCATTCTAGGGCCCTACGACCCAACCCACATCCCAGTGCGCGGACAACCTGACGTTCTCGACGTTGCTATACTGAGGGGGGTCGATCGGTTTACGACTGCCGAGACGAGGACGGCTTTGTCATCAGATCACTTGCCGGTGATCTTCGACATAGACGTCGTCGGCGCGGCGGTGCGGGCCGGTCGTCCATCCTTCAAAAATATCAACGTCGAGCACTTCCAAACCGAGGTACGGGAGTACCTCACAGATGCCCCTGATCCGGAGGAGGTGGGGGCGGAAGCCGCCATCACCTCCCTAAATCAGGCGCTCCTGCGAGCGGCAGAGACTGCCACACCTGGTCGCACTCATCGGCCGCAAGACAGGTCGCGACGCCTCCCGCAAGCAATACGGGAGCTCATAGTTGCGAAAAACCATCTCTTCCGTGAGTGGCAAATAACGCGACAGCCGGAAACGAAACGCCGCGTAAACCGCATGCGTCGTGCCATCACTGCGGCCGTCCGCGAACACCGCAACCAAGCATGGGCCGACCTTGTCGAGTCCCTCGACCCAGATGACGGCAGTGCATGGCGAGTCGTGAGAGGTTTTCTGCGCCGCAGGCAGCGCATTCCCCCCCTGCAACTCGGTCAGGACCACTACTGCGAGCCGGACGCCAAGGCAAGTGTCCTAGCGGACACCTTTGAGGCAAACTTCCGACCCGTGGTAGAAGACATCGACGTGGCCCACGTCCGTCTAGTGGAAGAACGTCTCCCAGTCTTCCTCGACGCACGAGAGGAGGGTGACAGCATAGACCCCATCACCGCCGAAGAAGTCGCATTGCAACTCCGATCGCTCAACGCCCGGAGGGCAGGCGGCATCGACGGCATCCCGAACTCTCTCCTTAGGAATCTTCCTCAGGAGTACGAGCAATACCTGGCCACAGTCTTTAACGAAATCCTGGCCTCGGGTGTCTACCCCTCGGTGTGGAAACATGCCGAGGTGGTGGCCATCCCGAAGCAAGACAAGGACCCCCGGTCGCCATCCAGCTACAGACCCATAAGCCTCCTCCCAAGTCTCTCAAAGGTTTTCGAGAGACTTTACGTGCGGCGACTTCTGCAACACGTGGACCAGGAAGACATACTGCCAGACGAACAGTTTGGTTTTCGTGGAGGTCACTCCACGACCCACCAGCTGCTCCGCCTCGTGGAACCAGCTATGAGGGCGCTGGAGACGAGGGAATACCTTGGGGCGGTATTCCTGGACGTCTCACGCGCCTTCGACTCCGTGTGGCATGACGGCCTCGTCTACAAGTTGTTTGTACTCGGGGTACCGACGTCGCACGGAGTGCTTCTCAGGTCCTACTTATCTGGCAGGACTTTCCACGTCAGGGCAGAACAGGGAAGGTCCACAAACAGACCCATACGTGCCGGCGTACCGCAGGGATCGGTACTAGGCCCCATACTCTACTCGCTCTTCACCGCCGACGCTCCGCGAGTGAACGGAGTAGAGTTGGCCCTCTATGCGGACGACACTGCTCTGTTCACCCGGAGCATGAACGCGCATACCATGGGGCGTCGCCTCCAGCAAGGATGTGAAGCGCTCGGTGCTTGGGCCACCATGTGGCGCCTTAAATTTAACGCTGGCAAGAGCCAGGCGGTGGCGTTCACGAAGCGCAGAGTGCCGCCAAACCTAGAAGCCCTACACATCGCGGGAGGCCCCATCCCGTGGTCAAAAACAGCTACCTACCTCGGAGTGAGACTAGACCAGCGGCTCACCTGGGCCCCACACATCCAGTGGATCCGAAACAAGGGGATAGGGCGGCTTCGTGCACTCTATCCCTTGTTAAACCCGGAGTCCACATTGCCCTCCCGTCACGGCATCACGCTGTATCTGACACTGGTACGTCCAGTGTTAGAGTACGCGGCCGTGGTGTGGGGCAATGCCGCCGACTCCTCGATACGATCGCTACAATGCGTCCAAAACAAGGCGCTGAAGCTTGCGCTGGGCCTTCCCAGGTTCTACCCAACCACCTTTCTCCATGAAGACACGGGTATCCTGACGTTGCGGGACCGATTCCGAGTCCTAGCACGTCAGTTTTACCAAAAAGCGGGTCAATCCCGCAATCGGCTCATTCGGCGCTTGGGCCAGCAGCAACACCATCGACCAACTACCCGTTGGCCGGACCTGTTGCGGGAATAACCCTTCCCCCAACAACACCAGGACCCACGAGATAAACACCGAGAGGACCCCAACAACAGTTAGGAAGTCTTTTCAAAAACATCTCTTTCAGGTCCTGCAGGAACAGCACACAAGTGCTTACCCTGCTCACACACGTGCCTCAGGTAGGCACATGAGTAACGGAGTCGGAGTCGCGCGGGCCCGTTGTCAAGGCAGCACCGGACGCCGCGCCGCACCTAACCTCCACGCACGCCGCTCCGCTACCGCTACCGCCATGGCCCGCACAAAGCAAACGGCCCGCAAGTCCACCGGCGGAAAGGCGCCGCGCAAACAGCTCGCCACCAAGGCGGCGAGGAAGAGCGCGCCCGCCACCGGAGGCGTCAAGAAGCCCCACCGCTACAGGCCGGGCACCGTCGCCCTGCGAGAAATCAGGCGCTACCAGAAGAGCACAGAGCTGCTCATCCGCAAGCTGCCATTCCAGCGCCTAGTGCGCGAGATCGCCCAGGACTTCAAGACCGACCTGCGCTTCCAGAGCTCCGCAGTCATGGCCCTGCAGGAGGCCAGCGAGGCCTACCTCGTCGGCCTCTTCGAAGACACCAACCTGTGCGCAATCCACGCCAAGCGCGTCACCATCATGCCCAAGGACATCCAGCTCGCGCGCCGCATCCGCGGCGAGCGCGCCTAAACCGCGCCGCGGCACCGCACCGCACAAACAAAAACGGCCCTTTTCAGGGCCACTAACATCTCTCCGTCGCGAGCAACCTTTGTCGGTCGCCTGCCTCTCGCCCCGCAACCCAAAAACAAAAACCACCACTTCCCGTCCGTCCGCCACACCCGCTCACTCTGCCTGCCTGCTAGCAGCGCGCAACAATCACACATCATCCCTCCCCGGCGCACAATACCCAACGGCCGACGTCACACCGCACGGGTGGCTGGCCGGCCGCCGCTTTCGTTTCGAAAACAAAAACAAAAACACCCGCACTCCACTCCGACGGCCAACGGCCAGGCAGGCGCGCTCGCTCGCTCTACACGCCACCGAAATCCCCCGCCGACTCCTTCCCACATCTCAACGTGCCCCCCGTTGCAAAACATAACACACACAAAGGAACAAAACAAAGACCAGACACGACTCGACAAGACGACAGACATCCGAGAAGAACGAACGCAGGCAAGCCAACCAACGTATTCAAACAAAACAACAACGTGACAGAAAACCAACCGTCGGCCGCCGCCACAAACACGGCGACAATCAACCACGACAACAACAACAACACCGCTTACCGCTACCGCCGCCCACACCCGCCACCGACCCCCGCAATCCAACCACCGCGGCACGCAAACAGCATCCCCACGGGCATACAGACAGACCCCCACACCAAACGCAACACGACAATCAAAACCTTCCCCGACGTGCTTTGATGGCCCTGAGAAGGGCCGTTTTGGGCCGCGCGTCTCTTGCGCGCCACTAGACGACGACGGGGGGTGGGGACGACGGAGCCAAGCGCCAAACCCTTCCTTTCCCATCTCTTTCTCCTCTACTCTACTTCTTCTTCTTGGGCGAAGCCTTCGCCTTAGACGGCGTCGTCGCCTTCTTCGGGCGCGGCGCCTTCGGCTTCTTCGTCGGAACCTTGGCGGCCTTCTTCGCCTTCGACGGCGACTTGGCCTTGGCCGGCTTGGCCGCAGCCGCCTTCTTCGCACCCGCGGGAGCGGCCGACGCCGCAGACGCCTTCTTGGCGGCGCCCGCCTTCCGACCGGTCGCCGCCTTCACGCCACCAGCCTTCTTTGCGCCGGCCGCACGGGCGCCCTTCTTCTCCTTGCTGGCCGGAGCGGCGCGCTTCTTCTTGGCACCGCCAGCACGAGCCTTGCCGCCCTCGGCCGCCCCCCCGCCGCCGCCGGCGCCGGCAAGCTTGAACGAGCCGGACGCGCCCTTCCCCTTCGTCTGCACCAGCTCGCCCGCCACGACGGCCGACTTGAGGTACTTCTTGATAAACGGCGCCAGCTTCTCCGCGTCCAGCTTGTAGTGCGCGGCTATGTACTTCTTGATCGCCTGCAGCGACGACCCGCCGCGCTCCTTCAGACTCTTGATGGCGGCCGTCACCATCTCAGAGGTGCGCGGGTGCGCAGGCTTGGCGCGCGGCTTCTTCGCAGACGACGCAGACTTGGCCTTCTTCGTAGTGCCGGTGGCGGCGGGTGCCGCAGCAGTCTCGTTCGTAGCCGCCTGATCTGCCATTTCGACGACGCGCGTAACACACAGCGAGAGCGAGCGGGACGGCAGGCACGCAAGCACAGCACAGCAGCAGAGCAGAGAATCACAAGGCCCAGCCAGTGTCGCGGGCGGGCGCGGACGGCCGAGAGAGCGGCCGCCACTCTGCGCGCCGCCGCGCCGCGCCTCCCGCGCTTGCTACCGCCCAACGTCCGACAGCCTGTGCGGAGCAGCCCCAAACCTGCGCCACAACCGCCCGCGCCTTTCAAACCACCGAGGATGGGGCTACACACAGCCACACCACAGTCGCCAACCAGTCGCCACGGCAGCGCCGCAAACCACGGCCAAACTGCAGCTACCGCGCGCTACAGCCTGGGTCGGCCCGCCGAGAATCGCCGCCCCCGCCCAAATGCCGCCCCCACAGCCCCAGCCGACGACCCGCCACAATGGCCAAACCTTCGGCAAAACTCCCACACCGTCGCCGCGGCAGCCCGGCCAGCGCGGCCGGCGCCACAGCCACACAAGCCGAGGCGTGCGGCGATGACGGCCGTGTAAACGCGCCTCCGCCGCCCCATCGCCTTCCGTCGCCCTCCCGCCGTTTCCCGATCGGCCCGCAGCCGTCGGGCCACATCGCGCGCCGTCCTCCTCCTCTCGCCGGCCAACATTCACAGCCGTTTCTCACCAATTGCCCGCCGCAAACGGACGCCGCCTGCGCAACAGGCGCCGCCGCCCCTCGCCGCTTCCGACCCAACCCCTCGACCGAGGCAAACCGCAATCCGAATCTACAGACCAACCCAATCTGCCGTCAAGCACACACGACAGCCGACCTTACACGTTACGCGTTACACATTACGTTTACACGTCTACGTTAGGTTAGGTTAGGTGGACGTGGGTTAGGTTAAGGGGACTTGGGTTAGGTTAAGCGTCAAACTTAGGTTAAGCATTCAAACACGTCAGGCGTCAGAGGTTAGGTTAGGTTAGGTTACACGTTAGGTTAAGGGGTCAGTGCTAGGTTAAGAAGCGTCAAACGTAGGTTAAAAAAGCGTTCAAACGTGAGGCGTGAGCCGGACAGCTTACCTTACGTAGACGTTAGGGGCTCACAGGCTGAGCTCACCTCGCCACACCACAGGTTAGGTTCGGTTCGGTTCGCTCGGCTCAGCGTAAAGCGCCGAGGTCAGGGTTACGTTCGTTCACCTTCGGGCGCCACACTTTCGGTTGAAAGGTCGCGACGGGACGACGTCGGCACGCACGCCGCAAACGAACAAAAACGTACAGACGACGTCGGAAACCGCCGACAGACGGGGGAGCAGCACGACCACGACCAGACACCGAGCGCGAACGAGACACACGCGAACCACCCCCACCGGCCAAAGGGCACCACACAACAACCCAGAGCACCACGTGTCGACACCAGAGCAACCCGCCGCTCACGCGACATGGCTGGCACCGAAGGGCAACCGCCCGCAACTGCGCTTTCCGCGCCGGCCCGGATGCACGTCGTGCTACAACAACACCACTACCGTACACAGCCGCTGTTCACAACATCACTATCAATGGCGCGCCCGCGGCTCGCCGCCGTCGCAGTCGCAGCCCCAACGCCAGCACTTTTGCACCACCATTCACACGCACCGCAACACAGCTCGCCGACACAGCCGAACAAAACAAACACCACACAACAACAGCAACAACAACGCCGCCGCCTCTACTTGTGCCGGCGACCCACCCCGCCGATGGCGCACCTTTCGCCAGCCGGCAATCGACACACACGCACCCACCCACCGGGGCCCAGTGCAAAAAAAAAAAAAAAAAAAAAAAAAAAAAAAAAACACACAAAAACAAAAAAACCAAACAACACAAACGACACGGGAAGCGCACACCGCCACTTCGCGCGCACGCCACCAACCAGTCGTCGTCTCAAAATAACAAACACAAACAAAATAAACTAACAACTAGGGCAACACAAAACAAAAACGCCTCGCACGAACCGAACCGCCCACAAAAAGGACAAGCACACGCACAGCCTCTGCTGACGACCACGACGCAGCGGCACGCTGCTCCTGTCCCGCGCCCCGCGCCCCGCGCCCCACTCGATTCACAACTCACGCGACACCGTCAACGACGGGCTCGCTTCCCGCAACCTACCACCTTTCCGCCACGACGCACAGCCCCAGCCCCACCCGACGACTGCACTTTCACCACCGCCTCCCCCTTCCCCCCCCAAAACACACACACACACACACACACACACACACACACACACAGCCAGCCAAAAACGCACTCGCGACCCACACATGCACGTGCATCGGCACACGCCAACCAGTCAACGTCGACAACCACACGCAAGGCTCGAAACGAAAACGAAACCGGCGTCCTTCCACGTTGCCATCAAGCTACGCGACACAAGACACAAGGAACCAACACAACAGCCGGCCCCACTAATTCCCACTCTCACGCCGCAAAAAGCACACCGACACCGCCAAACACGCACGCACATTCCCCTTCGCACTGACACCACCGACCGGCTCGCTACCACACACCTCTCGGCAGCCGTTTTCACGCCAATTCGCCACACCGCCCACACAGTCGACAAGCGCCCGCCCTGTACGGCACACGCAACGACGCAGCGCAGCAAAGGGCGCCCGCAACACATACCTCTCCGCCGCCCGACGCGCCAACCGCCACGCCACACCACACCGCACCGCCAGCCACTCGCAAATTGTGCACTGCCACCAGCCACACGTCCAACACGCCGCGCCGCCTCCGGCCACCCGCCAGGGGGCGCTCACGTCCGCGACAACAGCGCGGCCCGCCGGGCCGGGCCGAACCGAACCGAGCCGCCGCTGCTCTGCACTCGGCACGGCCACACCCTGCTGCAGACCGGGCTCGTCCCTCTGTACGCGTCTGCCTGCGCATCAACACAACACGACCTTTTGTTTTTTTTTTTTCTCTCTCTACCGCCATCCCTTCTTCTCGCGTTTTACTCGTTGTTGCAGCAGCGGCGCACACCTACACATCCACAGCCCCAGCCGAGCCGGCCTCACCTCAGGGCCCGCCGCCAGCGTCTCCTCCTCGGGCACAGGTGCGGTGCTGTGGCCGCCCATCCAACCGCATTGCTGGCCGTCCAGCCACCAGGCGTTCCCACTGCCGCGAGCCACGCCGCGCACCGACCCTGCTGCAGAAAACGAAGCATAGCCAGAGACCGACCGATACACAAAGCAAGCCGTCGCCTCGCCTCTTGTCCTTCCTGCCTTCCTTCCGCCCCCGCCCTTCTCACACCACCGCCTCTCCACTTTCGCCCCCCCCTCCTTTTTTTTTTTTTTTTTTGTTTTCTTCTTTCTTTCTTTCTTTCTTTGGCCCTCTCTCCTTCCCGCCATGGCGGTTACGGCACCGCGCTGCAGCGGCAGATTTTTTTGCGCCCACACGCCTACTCCTACCACCATTAACCTTGCCCTGCCCTGCCCTGCCCTGCCCTGCCCTGCCCATCAACGTCGCAGTCGAACCGACGCTTGCCAACACACTGCCCACGTTCCTTTCTCTTTTCGGCCTACGCCCATTACGCGCCGCCGCCACAGCACCTTCCCTTCCCACAACACACCGACGTCATCACACGCACCCAAAACAGGGGCCACGACCGTGTTCCTCGCCCACTCCCATCCCGCACGGTACGCACATTCCCAACTACTACCGCGCACCCTCCCTTTCCAATCTGTGTGTCTCTGTGTCTGTGTCCTGTCCGCGCGTGACGCCTCTCAACATCCGCCGTCCCCCGTCCCGTTTTCGCCCCCATGCCGTCGTCGCGCCGCCTCCTCCCCGTCCACCGCCGCCCCTGTCCGCCCCGCACCACACCATACACCGCTGCTTGTCCCGGCCGTTGCCACCAAAGGCGCCGACCGCAAACGCGCCACGCCGCAGCCCCCGTGCGTCTCGCGCTCGCTTGCATCTCCGTGCCGACGCTGCCTCTCTTCCCGCTCGCACTCGACCTCGACAACACAGTCTTTGGCTCCGCCACTGCGTGTTCCGGTGGTACGCACGCTGCAACACGTATGTATTCATTACCAGAGCGATGGCGAGGCATGACAGCATCTCTGTCTGACCAGAGAGTTCTTTATCGCTGCTAGTCGGCGCTTGGACCGCGCCAGACGACAGTAGTGGCACGCACCGGGTCGCCAGGAACAGTTGTTATATATATATTGTAGCGCGAGTCGGGAGAGGTAGTAGTCGGTCGACAGTAGTAGCGGGTGGACGGTTGTACTGAGCGGGCGTCGGCGGCGTGCTCTGCTCGTCTCGCGACTCTGGTCACGGTTCGGGACGATGTATAGTCTATTGTGTTATAATCAAAAGGTGGTGTGACGCTGCATTGCGCAAATCTGATAACGTATGTTCATTGTACTTATTTTGTTCAACAACAAAAGCCCCACTATTACTTTTTTTCTAAAGTAACTTTTGTCTCTTAACGAAAAACATTCACTTTTTAAAGACTACTTCCTATGGCATTTCCCTCCAAGGAGTGCAATTAATTACCAGCCAGCACTCATTCATTGCACACAGCTGTGTAAGGGGTATCTACAATTGAGGAGCGGATATAAATGCAATTTTTTTGTTTTTTTTTGTTTTTTTTTTTTTTTTTTTTTTTTTTTGTGTGTGTGTGTGTGTGTTGTAACCTCCCAGCAAAATTTAAAATAATGGACAATGTTATTTACGGATGCTAATGGACATTGCGCTAATTGTAACCTCGCCCACAATGAGAGGTATTGAAAATGGCAACAAAAATGTGAAATTCGCAATCTGACTCAAATATAAAGTCTTCACACAACATTTAAAAAAGTCCGTTCAGTGACAAGAAACTTCAATTAAACCGAAATATCGGTCTTTGGCCCTGTGCAAAACAATCAGAATTAAAGTCTTACCTCCGAATAAATGGATGTCACATTTCTGCTCTGGTTGTTGCGCAGCGCTTGGAGGAACTGCATTGCAAATAATAATATTCTCTTTTTTTGTGATTTTAGTGACATTTTTCTTCAAAGAAGTGGAATGAAATGTGAAGTGCAACGAACTCTTTAGTTCAATAAACAATTAAATGTTTGAAAAATGCTTTTGAAATAAAAATTATTATTGGGGAACTTGTTGGAGAATAATTACAATAAATACAATTTTTCATTATCTAATGATTATATTAATTAACAGTATACCTTATTCACCATCTTGACCAGTGTTGCCGACCGCCTACATCACACAACCGCGCTCGGCTGCTACTACTGACCGACCGCTCTGCATGACGACTATTAGCGTACTGCACGCGACGACTACTGACAGAGTACAGCCCTCAACTACACATAGCTACGGACTCGCAACGACTACTGACTGACTGAGAACCGCTCGCAACACTCGCGCAGTCCAGCGCAAACTCTCTGGTCACAGATGCTACAATGTCTCGCCATCGCTACTATGTTACATACGTGTTTCAGTGTCTTTTTCATTGGGGTAACGATCTTTGGCTCTTTTTATTCTGAATACAGGGCCAAAGGTCAACGCTGCTGCCCTTATACAATTTATCAGGTTTCATTATGTCTGTTGCAATGTTACATACGGTTCACTCTTTCATTAATATTATCGTTGGGTTTGTTTTGTAGGGACGTTAACATTCTGGCACATTTTTATTATCATCGGACTCTCTGCTATTTGTGCAGGGAGGTTATACCTGGGTCCATTTCCATTTTAATATTGATAGACTTTTTGTTTTCTCGTTGTTTTTCCTTCTTTTTTTTTTGTTTTGTTTTTCCCGCTCTCACCACCACCGCCGCATCACGCCTTCCGTTTTCTTGGTTTCTTTTCTGTTCTTCAACTGCTTCAACATCACCGCGCCCCATTTCCACACCACAGCCATCAGCCTCCAAGACGGGCGGGCGCAGTGTGCCATTTCCGGCGCACAAGCACACCCGTACGGTACTCTCCTCGCCCCCACGCCACCAACAACACAGCGACCACGCGGCTTTCAGGCATGGCACGGCACCGGCGAAATGCGCCGCCCCCGCCCCTCCGCGCATCCGTCCGTCTCGCCACGTTCACTGACAGCCGCGTCTGCGGCTACACCACGACAACCACAACACAACACCGCTCCCCTCCCTGGCAACTCACATTGTTTTTCTCCTCCTCTTTTGCACAAACCACAACGCCGAGCACAGGCGCAAGCCACCCACACCGCGCCCCTCCCCGTCCCGTCTTTGGCCGCCGCTCCTCGTTTGCCCCCTCCCATCTCCCGAAATGCCATGCCAGCAGCGTTACGCATGCCCCTCCCCTGTCCACACAACACTACCGCCTAACGAACAGCCTTCCGGGCCACATGCAGGGCACGCCCACCTCCAAACACTGCCAATTCACGGACGCACGCACACACACACTCACTTTCTCGACACCTTTCTGTACGGAGGGTGCGTCATCTCGACCGTGACAGAGTGACGGCAACTATCGACGATCCATTTCCCCCCAATGGTAAAACATGTCCACTAACACCTACATACATCATTCACGTACACAGACAATAGCATACACACAATGGGAGGGCACACGAACATGGACGGCACGGCACTGTCATACACTCTTCCTCAGAACCATATCAACAAACGTTACGTACATCCGGGAAAGCGAAAGCGAAAGCAAAAGCAAAGGCAAAGCCCAATGCAGCCGTCAAAGGTAACGTTCACCACGGCAGACACTTGCAGCCGCGCCGCCGTTAAACGCATTTCAGTGCGGCTCCAATACGCCTCCGACACGGGAACGTTCCGTTGCTCTACGAATGCGTTTCTCCCCTTTTTCCCTTCCTCTCTCTTTTGCCCCCCCTCCTTGCACTCTTGCCTCATTCCTCACGTTCTGCCCAGACATTCGACCGATCAAAGTCAACCTTTCGTTACCGTTCTCAGCGCGACGGTGTACAACAGTATGACGGGTGTGCCCAAGACTTCGGTTCAGTTGCGTGACGCCCGTCTATCGCGCCGATCGACAGTTACTCAGGGGGCGACGGATCGGACCACGTCACCGACACACAAAACACTTTCAAACAAACAAATACGCACCGGATGGACACAGACAAACACGTGTACAGACATTCGCCAAACAAACGACCGCCGCCGCCGCCGCCGCCGCCGCCGTCGTCGTCGTCTAGCGTCGCGCTTACTGTACTGCACTGGACACGCGTGCATCTTGAATGACGACATCGGTGTGCGTGCGTCGTACGCAATCAGTCAGACACGGCTATCAAACATCAGAGTCGAATGGTACATCATCGTGCGTGTTCGCCGTACACGTACAGTACAATACAACAACAATGCGTCTTAATGGCACGTTCATTTCAACGTCACTCACACACCTCCACGCTGCAGTTACGTCGCACCATTGTCAAACTCGGCGTACAGCAAAGGGAATAGTGGGCGGCAAAAAAAAAAAAAAACAACCAAACAAAAACATTTCACATTTCACCCTCGCCATGTATGATGTGCAAAAAAACAAACCCGCAAACGGCCGTCGTTACGGTGACACAAAAGTCGCCGATCGCACAGTCCCCCCTCGCAGACGGGTAACACACACACACACACCAACAACACCAATGGGTCAAAAACCACGCCAACGAGGCGTGCCACCATTCCACGCCACGGCGACCAACCTCGTGGCCGTACCCCGCGCAACACGCTTTGACGCGCCCCCCCACCCACAATCAAAATGCACACATACATCACAGCCGTCCACACAAACAACAACAACAATTCCGCCCTTCCCGCAAAAGGCAAGTTGGTGGCCCTGAAAAGGGCCGTTTTGCCGCTCTCGCAACGGAGGAGCCTTCTCCATCCTTCCTTCCATTCCAGAGCCACCTCCTTACTTGGAGCTCGTGTACTTGGTCACCGCCTTCGTGCCCTCGCTCACGGCGTGCTTGGCCAGCTCGCCAGGCAGCAACAGCCGCACAGCGGTCTGGATCTCGCGGGACGTGATGGTCGAGCGCTTGTTGTAGTGCGCCAGCCGAGAAGCCTCGGCCGCAATGCGCTCGAAAATGTCGTTCACGAAGCTGTTCATGATGCTCATCGCCTTCGACGAGATGCCCGTGTCAGGGTGCACCTGCTTCAGCACCTTGTAGATGTAGATGGCATAGCTCTCCTTCCTCTTGCGCTTCTTCTTCTTGTCGCCCTTCGAAATGTTGTTCTGCGCCTTGCCAGCCTTCTTGGCGGCCTTCCCGCTAGTCTTGGGCGGCATCTCGAACCAACGTACGGCAGCAGCAACACCAGTACCAAGCGCTCCGCTCTAGTCAGCGTCTCCCCACACAGTGGCACCCGCCGACATGAAAATGGCTGGGTCTATACCCATGGTGTACTTGAAGAACCAGCGTCCTTGAAACGCTCTGTCTTACGAGGTGTTCCTTTATGGTGCGGATTCAGGGTTATATATGGTACTGGCTAGGGGTCGGTTTTCCCCTGGATAGATGATGGTTGTGGAGGCGGCAGCGATGATGATGTAAGTGTATGTTTGCACATGAATTTATATGACTAACGCCTGAATTGGCGATGGATGGTGGCGATTGGTGCTCTCTGGCCAGGGTTTTCATCCCTTCCCAGAGAGTTGATGAGTTGGTGTGGTGATGCATTGGATGATTCGTAGAATTTTAATGATTTTTGTTTTATGAGGTGATAGAATGATGGCTGTCCTAACATTGCTCTAATCTCCTCATTGCTCGAGAACCATGGAGCGTCTGCAACTATACGGAAGGCTTTGTTTTGGATGATTTCCAACTGTTTAAGGTTGGTGTCTGCTGCCATACTCCACGCTTCTGAACCGTAGAGCATGGCTGGCAGGATGATCGTTTTCCAAATTTTGAGCTTGGCAGGTATTGTGAGTCCCCTGCCTTTAAGGAGAGGATATAACTGAAAGAGCCGGGCGGAGCCCTTGTTTCTGGCCTCTTTAATGTGATGCACAAATGTCAGATTCTTATCCAGTTTTAGCCCGAGGTAGGTAACTACTTCTCTCCAGGGTAGTACCTGGTTGTTGTGCGTGATGTTCACTATGGGGCGTTTTATTTTGTGGCTGAATAAGATAATCTGGCATTTGTCTGCGTTTATCTTTATTTTCCACAGATTGCACCACTTTGTCACTTTGTCTAGGTGTCGCTGTAGGCGGTAGGCTAGATAGTTGATGTTTCTTCCACTGTGGTATAATGCAGTGTCATCTGCATATAGGGCAATGTTACCGCCCGGCTCCTTCGGCAGATCGTTGGTGTATAGTAAGTATAGGAGGGGGCCAAGCACAGATCCCTGTGGGACACCTGCTTCTATTTGTTTTAGCTCGCTGTCTGCTCGATCTACTGTAGAGTAAAATGTCCTTTCCACCAGGAACGAGTGGACTATTTTAAGCAGGTGAAGTGGGCAATTCATCTTCGACAGCTTGTATAGCAGGCCGCCATGCCAAACCCGGTCGAACGCTTTTTCAATGTCCAGGAAAATGGCAGCTGTGCTATTGCCCTGGCTCTTCTCTGTGCAGATGTGCTCCACCAGACGAATGGCTTGTTGTGTTGTGCTATGCCCAGCACGAAATCCAAATTGTTCAGGGATAAGGATATTGTTGGCAGATAGGAATTGTAGTAGGGAGTTTTGGATGAGGATTTCAAGTAATTTAGACAGGTGGTTTAGCAGGGAGATTGGTCGATAGTTTTGAGGGAATAGGTGATCTTTATTTGGTTTTGGAATTGATATTACTTTAGCAACCTTCCAGGTTGAAGGGAAATATTGTGCTGTAAGACAATTATTTAAGATGGCAGTGAGATGGGAGATTGCAGGTTGGGGGAGGGCCTTAAGGAAGGATGGTTTGATGTTGTCAGGACCAGGGGCTTTTGCAGTGCCGATTCGCCTGATGATAGCAGCAACTACACGCTCGCTGGTCAGTTCGAAGGTCGTGTCGGACCTGGTGCGAAGTCTACGATGGAGGTGTCGTTCTACCCGCTGTTCCAGGGCGTCTGCTTCGTCCTCGTCGTCCTCTATGACATTCTCCCGGAATTGGAGCTCGAGGGTGTTTGACATGGCAGTCGCTTTGTCCTCCGGCGTGTATACCAAGCCGTTCTGCCCGTGTAATGGTCTGTTGGCTTTGTGGGGTTGCCGCCTAGCTTTTATTATCCCCCAGAACTTTTCAGGATTTCTCTCAGCTGCCTGAAGACTTTGTTCCCACCTGGAACATCGCAGGAGTTTCAGTCTGGTTTGGATTTCATGGGCCATTTGATTCATGCGTCTCCTATCCTGGGGGTCTCGGTAGGTCTGCCATCTTTTGCGCATGCGGTTTTTATCTGAGATTAATTGTGCTAGTTCTGGGGGCAGGTTGGATCGCCCATTGTTGTGTGTGATTTTGGTGGTGGTAGCCTTTCCACACGCCTTGATAATGTTGGTAAATCGCTCTATTGCCTGGTCAATTTCCACATGGGTTGGCATGTCTGGTGCATGGTCTGGGATGTGTAGGGCGACCAGTTGCTTGTACCTATCCCAGTCGGTGTACACCGTTGTATGTATTCTGCTGTTGGGTACGTCTTGATCTCCCTCAAATCTGAGCACCACAGGGCTGTGATCAGAGTTTAGACTGTTGACAACTTCTGTGGTGGTTGCCAGATTGATATTTTTTAACAGAAATATGTCCAGTATGTCTGGTCGACATCTTGAATTATATGGGAAATGAGTGGGCTCGTCTGGAGAGACGACCTGCACTGCTGGGTGGTTATCAAGGTACCTCAGTAACCGATTTCCACTGGTGTTCGTGGTGCGGCAACCCCATGCCCTGTGCTTGGCGTTCAGGTCCCCTCCTACTATTGTGTTGTGACTGCCGTTCAGAAGACCGTCCAGGTCGTGAGGAAATAGTGTCGTGCTTGGTGGGTGGTATACTGCCACCAAGTGTGTGGGGCGGTTGTTCAGAACAACTTCCACCACTGTTGCCTCTGTGTTAATGAGTCTTGGTACAGGTACCTGGCGATGGCATATGCGCCGTTTTATTAGGATACCTGTACCGCCACCTTGTCTGTTAGGACGGTCCGTCCTAATTAGTTGGTAGTTGCGGACCTGAAATGTGTCATCTGGGGTTAGATGTGTCTCACTGAGGAGAGCTACATCAATTCCATGATCATCCAAGAACATCTCAAGCTCGAACCTGTCGTGATAGATGCCATCTGCGTTCCAGATGGCGATGGTGATATGCTGCTTCTCTTCTTCATTTGCCATTGGAGAGCAGTGGTAGGATGTTGGTGGCGAGTATTGAGATTGTAGAGATGAGGTCCGGGGCTGTTGCTATTTTGGTGCATAGCTGAGTTATGCCTTCAAGGAAGGCTGGTGAAATGAGGGACTTTATAAACGCCCATATCTTAGAGAGCAACTGGAGTGGCTGTTCCTGTTCGACCTGAACGGAACGTTCCTGCGCAGTGGTCTGGCCACTGACGATGTTAATAGTGTTGTTGGTAACTGCTGGTGCAGTTGTGGCTTGGGCGGGTTCGGTGGGTATGTCTTGGGCTGGTATGGCTCTTGGTGGTTGTACGTTTGTGGCCTTTGATGTTGAGGGCAGTGGTGTTGTTGCTGCCTTCTCTGTTACAGGTTGGGTTGGGGTGGGGAGGGGTATGTTTTGTGGGGGAGAGGCGACCTGTTGGGGTGGAGTTCTGTTAATAGGCAGAGTTGCCTTGAGGGGGGATCGTTGAGGCTTTGGTTTAGGGGTATTTGGGGGGGGAGGAGTGCGCCCAGTTTTCACAACCTCGGCTAAAGTCCTGTTGCCAATAGGGCTTTCTTCGTGGCGTGGTTGATGTTGTGGAGCAGATGGTTGTGTACTCCGTTGGGGTTTGGCAGGGTTTGGAGGGCTTGTGGATTCTGCTCTGGCAGAAACCACAACTTCCATGGGGGGAGCTGGAGGGGGGTTGGGGTTTCTCAGTGGAATTCTGGGAAGTGGTTCTTGCCTTCTGGGAGCTGAAGCTCGCTGGCGCTCCCACGCCTGGACGATCTTCAGTCTTTCCGGGCAGCCCCTGAAGGAGGCTGGATGGTTGCCCCTACAGTTGGCACATATGGCCGGTTCTTCCCTTTTCTTTGTGCAGGCGCCAGAAAGATGCGGTCCTGCGCATTTGACGCACCTGGGGGCGAGTTCGCATTGGTTTGCCCCGTGTCGAAATCTCTGGCATAAATAACACTGTGTGGGCCCACTAGGTTTTTGGTATAGTTCTATGGTGACTTTCATATGAAGTAGTCTTTCTACTTTAAATATTTTCCTGGCCTCCGCCGTGTTCAATAGGTTGACCTGGAAGTTGGCCGTTTTTCTCCTTGGCGCTGATACTACGTTTCCAAAGTCATCGATTTCAGTCTGCGGTTTAGACATTTGGAATACGTCTTGCACCGGAAAGCCCTTCTCGGCGAGTGCATTCTTGACGTCCTCTGGGGTCCAGTAGGGCGTCAGTCTTTTAACGACGACCTTCAGTGTGCTCTTTGGGTCGTCATTGTACGTGAAGAATTCTAGATTGCGCTTTCTGAATTCTTGCTTGAGGTATTGAAAATCCTCCGGGTTTGTAGCCTGGTAGACGATGCTATCACCCTTGTATGAGGTACTAAGGGCACCTGTTAGTTTTCCTTGAATCTGCCCTATCAAGGTAGTGTACCCTTTCGTCTCGAACACAGTGATAGGGGGAACCCTTCGGCCTCTGTTAGTTCTTTGGTTTCTATTTTGCGTAGGGCCCCCTTGCGCCTGGGGAGCTACTGGACTTGTTTTCTCCTGTCCCCTGTTGCCGCCCTCTGACGTCATCTGGGTGGCGTTTGGCGTTGGTGCTGCGCTTTCTGTGTTCGCACTAGTATCTGCTGTTGGTTTATGGGGGCGGTCAGATATCGTGGTTTCGATTTCTGTGCCCTGGCATTGTTGTGGCAGTACAGGATTTACCTGTTCTGCCGTTTCGACATGTTTTAGGTTTTCTTTTGTTGAGGCAGGTGGCGTCAGCGGTTGATTTTCTTCCGCAATAGCGGGTTGCAGGGGCTGCCCAGATTTTTCCTGTTTTTGAAGCAGCCTCCCGCTTCGCCGCAGACGTCCCTCGCCCAATGACGAGATAGAGCTGGTGTCACTGTCGGTGGCAATGACAAGATTGTCGGAGTCCGAACTAGTGACTGATGATGGTGATGGGGGTGAGTGGTCCATAGAAGAAGAAAGAGATGATGATGAGGTCGTGATAGTTGTCGGGTCCACACTGTGTGAGTCGTCGCTTGGATGTCGGTCTTGTGGGTGCCCCATAGTGGGGCAACTGTGAAATGAAACGGTTTACAGAATTTGTCCTATATTTCGACAATTTCCGTGCCAGTGACCTTTCCCTACACCTAGCAGGCGCGGGATACCACCAAGGGCCTCACAGTCAGTCTGTTTGACTGTGTGGCTCGGCGGGTCCCTGGACTGCAGCTTCCCTAACACCTATGGCACAGAAATTCTCGAACAATATCGCTGATTTATAGTCGCCTACTTGCGGCGCGATGTTCTTCTTTCTTCTCGATCTATCCCATGTCAGAACGAGCGCTCAGTGGTCCAGAATTCCGTCCCCGGTCTTGAGTGTGCAACACGACTTTTGCTTTTCTAGAATCGACAGATTTGCTTTTCCTGAAAACACACACTCGACCACGTCCGGAAACCCAGAACAAAGCGCGACCCGCTAGCCCCGACGGTACGGCAAAACACGCCGCTATAGCGCGAGCACGCGAGGCGGCGACCAAGCACACGAGAAGCAAGCAACGAGGCGAGCTCTGGACAAAGGCGGCGAGAGCGCGCGGTGGGAATTTCCAGGGCTGGGAGCACAATAGCGGCGCGGAGCACAGGTAGACGCACGTCCGTCCGCTTCGCAGTCCCACCTCGGAAATGGCCAGTGGCACCGGCACCCGCCGCCAGCCGCCGCCGCACCTTTACCAGCTCGCCCTGTTGCGGCCGCCGACCAATGGGGCGCGCGCGCAACCGGCCGCCGCACCCGAGCCCATAAAGCACCCCCACCCCGGCTGCGCCGGGTATTTCCCGCTCACGCCGCGGAGAGTACACGTTAGTTCGTTGTCGCTGTTGGTTATCGTGATGTCGGGACGCGGAAGTGGACGCAAAGCTGCTGCCTTGGCTGAGTTGCTGCTCACGTTAGCAGGACCTGCCGGGAAGAAGAAGAAGAAGTCTACACCGCAGTGCTTTCGCTGCCAAAAGCTTGGCCACGTCGCCAAGCACTGCAGCGGAGCAGTCGCGTGTTTGAAGTGTGCGCAAGCACACGACACACGCGACTGCAAGAAGCCGAAGGACGCCCCCTGCACATGCGCCAACTGCGGTGGCGCACACGCGGCTAACGCCCGTTCCTGCGCTTACAGGAGAAATTGGCGCGGACCAGAGAAGACGCAGAAGCAAGTGACCACCACACGCGAAGAGGTGGTCACTCGATCAGAAGACGTCATCACCAGGCGCCTCAACGACGCCGTAGAAGAAGCCATGTCCGCCTTCAAATCCGCCATGGCGGAAGAGAGGGCGGCCATGCTGGCGGAACTGGGCGAGGCTCGGCGTCAGATTGCCGAGCTGACACAGGAGCTTCGCTCAGCAAAGGCAGCTTCCGCCACAGCGGTCGACACCGCCAGCCAGACGACTCCTCCACGAGAGAAGAAGTTTGCGACGGTGGCCACGCAGACCGACGTGCCTGCCGAAGGGGAGCCCAAGACGGACACCGAGGCAGCAGCGCACGAAGACGAGTGGGAAGAAGTCCCATTCCTCCCGCTTCCGGACATGTACAGCGCAAGCGCTGTGACGCAGAAGATCGCTGCATCGCTTCGCGACGGTACTTACCCCCACCACGACAACCCTTATCCCTTCGTTCCTCCTAACCATCCTAAACCACAACTCCCGCATCGCCCACTCGGGTATCCTGAAGGCCTTCTGGGTCTTTCTAGGGAGGAGTTCAATCTGATTGACTCCTACCCTATCTTCACAGATGCGCAGATGCGCTGTATCATCATCGCTCTCGTCAACGGGGAGTATGATAAAGCGGGATGCATTTTGCACAACATCCCAACCGAGGAAGGGCCCTCAACAACAGCCAAGAAGAAAAAGAAAAGTCGTCACACCGACAAATACAGAAAATAGGTTATCGGCACTCCTTGCCAGTACAGAACAACCTACAAGTCAAGAAAGAAGACTCATCAATCATCCCAGGGGAGTAAAGGCCAACAGGCCACAGACTTCCACCTGAACCTCCTCACAGTGAGGAAGTCAGAAAAGGAGCAGCAGGCAGGCTGCGCCGGCACGCACTCCGCTGCTCGACTCGCTGCCGCTCGCACCGGTCGTTTTCGTTTCCGTTTCGTGTGCACCGTCGCTAGCCCATCGCCATGTCCGGACGCGGAAAGGGAGGCAAAGTCAAGGGCAAGTCAAAGTCCCGCTCAAGCAGGGCTGGGCTCCAGTTCCCGGTCGGCAGAATCCACCGCCTCCTGCGCAAGGGAAACTACGCAGAGCGCGTCGGCGCCGGGGCGCCCGTCTACCTCGCCGCCGTCATGGAGTACCTCGCGGCTGAGGTGCTCGAGCTGGCCGGAAACGCGGCCCGCGACAACAAGAAGACGCGCATCATCCCGCGCCACCTGCAGCTTGCCATCCGCAACGACGAGGAGCTCAACAAGCTCCTGTCGGGCGTCACCATCGCACAGGGTGGTGTCCTGCCCAACATCCAGGCCGTCCTGCTGCCAAAGAAGACCGAGAAGAAGGCCTAAAGGAGGCCAGGCAATCGCAGCCGCCGCGTGCTCCCCTGCACGCAACGCGCTTTGCCGGCTCGGCCCACAACAATCGGCCCTTTTCAGGGCCACCACACAAACCTACGTCCAAAGCAAAATTTCAGTCGTCCTCGCCGCACCTTGTTTTGTTTTTTAACTTTGCACTTTCACAGCACAGCCGCCGCCGGCGCACGTCCGCCATCTTGTCGTCCACACAGCCCGTGTGGCCCAACACACACACACACACACATTTTGCACGGTCGCAGTCGCCTTCCAAACGACAACGGCAGCAATAATGACCATTGTTAAAGGGAGGCGTGTCGACACACCGCCCTCCACTCCCGCGCGCAACGGCCGTCGACACGAACGAAACAGCTGATCCGGCCGCCTTGCCTCGGAAACCCCAACGCCGCCGCAAACACACAGAGCCAAACCACGCAAGCAAATAATCACCGCCTCTCGCACAACAACACACAGCCCGCCATCTCCGTCGCGATCGATACAAAGACACACAAACGAAGCAGCTCCACACACAGCCAGCCACATGACACGTTTCCTTTCCTTCTCCCCTCCCAGTCACATCACGTCGCTCACAAACGGAAAGAAAGAAACAAAGAAAGAAAGAGAGAGAGAAACAAACAAACAACACAGCGCACACACGCAGCAACAACACAGACTCTTTCGCACTTTTCAACTTCCGAACAGTGTGGTGGCCCTGAAAAGGGCCGTTTTCTAGTCTCTCCCACCCACAAGCACGGCCGCGGGAAGGCCAGCGCCCGCTGCGACGCAGCCTAACCGCCGAAACCGTACAGGGTGCGCCCCTGCCTCTTCAGGGCGTACACCACGTCCATGGCCGTCACAGTCTTGCGCTTGGCGTGCTCAGTGTACGTCACCGCGTCGCGGATCACGTTCTCCAGGAACACCTTCAGCACCCCGCGGGTCTCCTCGTAGATCAGACCAGAGATGCGCTTCACGCCGCCCCTGCGAGCCAGGCGGCGGATGGCGGGCTTCGTGATGCCCTGGATGTTGTCGCGCAACACCTTGCGGTGCCGCTTGGCGCCACCCTTGCCGAGCCCCTTTCCTCCCTTGCCGCGGCCTGTCATCCTTCCTTCCTCGGGCAAAGCAAAACGTGCACAAACAGCAGCTGCAGCGGCTGGAGAGTCGGCTACGGTCTGCGCCCAGCGCGCCCGCCGCCCCCCTATATAGACTCTGGCCCGCCCTCCCCCCACCACGCGCAACCGAGGGCATATAAGCGCAGCACGGAGGCGCGCGGGCCCGAAGGCACTTGTGGCCGTTCACACGGTAGACGCCGCGGGAAGAGGTGCGACGGGTCAAAAGACTCGTCGCAAAGAAGTCACCAAGGCGCTTCTGAGGGGACTACCTTGGATTCTGACGGAGCGGGCAGTGGAAGAAGGACTGCGCCGCCAAGGTTTTGTTGGGGCAACCGTCAGGTTGCACAACAGAACCAATAGGACGAAGCCGCCTCTGTTCATTGTCGCCACACCAGCGGCGGACAACGGCAGGGACGTTCTTGGCATCCGGAAGCTGTTGGGCTTCAACGTGCAGCCGGAGACTCTCCCCCCCCACCTGGACATGAAGCCGCAGTGTTTCAAGTGCCAGGAGGAGGGGCATGTGGCAAAGCACTGCCGCAACGCCGCCAGGTGCGTCAAGTGCGGATGTCACCATGACACCCGCACCTGTACCAGCACCAAAGCCGTCAAACCAACGTGCGCCCGCTGCGGCGGCGAGCACGTCGCCAGCTGGCGCGGATGTCAGGCCTTCAACGGCCAAAATCCCGCCACTGCAAAGAAGACTGCGGCCCAGACAAAGAGGCGACGCCGCAGGAGAAGGAGACAACGCTCTGCAGCTGCGGCGAGCAACGGAGGGACAGAAACAGCGAGAGGAGGAGGCAACGCCGCGGGAACAATGGCGGCCCCCGGAGGAGATACGAGGACGGCCACCGCTCACGTGCGGCCGCCTTCCCCCGCCGCCTGTGGCAAGGGCGGTGGAGGGGGGCGGCGGTGCGACGCAGCGAGTGGGAAGACGACGACGACAGCTGGTCCCGACTTCGACTCGGCCCTCCAGGAGGCGGAAACACGATTCCGCATGGTCCTCCATGCAGAGATGGAGGCCGCGTGCCTCACTCTCCGTGAACACCTCCGTCGCAATACCAGCAAGGAGACGCAGGCGCTGCAGACGGATCAGCAGCACAAAGACCACGGGTCGGCAACAGACGCAGCACACCCCAGGCGTGACCAGGCCACACAAACGGCCTGGCCGAAGAAATTGACCATCGGTCGAGCCATACAGGTCTCGCCAGAAGGCACGGGAGCACGTCAGGACTCAAGCGTCCAAACGAAGGAGTTCGTCAACCACTGGAATGCCCTAGTGGACAGCGAAATCCTCGACAACACCATCCCAAACTTGGCCGACCGAGAAGAGACACACCAAATGAGCTTCCTGCAAAGCAAGGAGCTCATAAGAAGAAAGAAGGAAGCCCGAGAAGAACAGCTCAGGAGAAGGCGAGAGGAGGAAGAGGCGGAGCGTGACAGACGACGCGAAGCCCACCGTGATCGCCAGCGCCAACGCTGGCAACACGGCAAATAAAGAGAAGTCAAGCCATTACAAGCAGTTCTGGCCGGGTTTTGCAGGTTTTCCTGGCCGCTAAGGTGAATACCGGAACTGTCCCCAACAATCTCCTGCAAATAAATTCCCAATTGGGAGATATCCACCCCTTTCCCAGCACCCCAGCAACCAAAACAATAAATTGTGCCAAAACAGCATAAATACAACCCTTGGCTGAAAAGAGCCCAAGCATGCTCTAAAACAGCCCGCCCTTCTCCATCCGAGAAGGGAATGAAATGTGCTAAAAAAAAAAAAAAAAAAAAAAAAAAAAAAAAAAAAAAAAAACGCGCGGGCCCGTTGTCAAGGCAGCACCGGACGCCGCGCCGCACCTAACCTCCACGCACGCCGCTCCGCTACCGCTACCGCCATGGCCCGCACAAAGCAAACGGCCCGCAAGTCCACCGGCGGAAAGGCGCCGCGCAAACAGCTCGCCACCAAGGCGGCGAGGAAGAGCGCGCCCGCCACCGGAGGCGTCAAGAAGCCCCACCGCTACAGGCCGGCCACCGTCGCCCTGCGAGAAATCAGGCGCTACCAGAAGAGCACAGAGCTGCTCATCCGCAAGCTGCCATTCCAGCGCCTAGTGCGCGAGATCGCCCAGGACTTCAAGACCGACCTGCGCTTCCAGAGCTCCGCAGTCATGGCCCTGCAGGAGGCCAGCGAGGCCTACCTCGTCGGCCTCTTCGAAGACACCAACCTGTGCGCAATCCACGCCAAGCGCGTCACCATCATGCCCAAGGACATCCAGCTCGCGCGCCGCATCCGCGGCGAGCGCGCCTAAACCGCGCCGCGGCACCGCACCGCACAAACAAAAACGGCCCTTTTCAGGGCCACTAACATCTCTCCGTCGCGAGCAACCTTTGTCGGTCGCCTGCCTCTCGCCCCGCAACCCAAAAACAAAAACCACCACTTCCCGTCCGTCCGCCACACCCGCTCACTCTGCCTGCCTGCTAGCAGCGCGCAACAATCACACATCATCCCTCCCCGGCGCACAATACCCAACGGCCGACGTCACACCGCACGGGTGGCTGGCCGGCCGCCGCTTTCGTTTCGAAAACAAAAACAAAAACACCCGCACTCCACTCCGACGGCCAACGGCCAGGCAGGCGCGCTCGCTCGCTCTACACGCCACCGAAATCCCCCGCCGACTCCTTCCCACATCTCAACGTGCCCCCCGTTGCAAAACATAACACACACAAAGGAACAAAACAAAGACCAGACACGACTCGACAAGACGACAGACATCCGAGAAGAACGAACGCAGGCAAGCCAACCAACGTATTCAAACAAAACAACAACGTGACAGAAAACCAACCGTCGGCCGCCGCCACAAACACGGCGACAATCAACCACGACAACAACAACAACACCGCTTACCGCTACCGCCGCCCACACCCGCCACCGACCCCCGCAATCCAACCACCGCGGCACGCAAACAGCATCCCCACGGGCATACAGACAGACCCCCACACCAAACGCAACACGACAATCAAAACCTTCCCCGACGTGCTTTGATGGCCCTGAGAAGGGCCGTTTTGGGCCGCGCGTCTCTTGCGCGCCACTAGACGACGACGGGGGGTGGGGACGACGGAGCCAAGCGCCAAACCCTTCCTTTCCCATCTCTTTCTCCTCTACTCTACTTCTTCTTCTTGGGCGAAGCCTTCGCCTTAGACGGCGTCGTCGCCTTCTTCGGGCGCGGCGCCTTCGGCTTCTTCGTCGGAACCTTGGCGGCCTTCTTCGCCTTCGACGGCGACTTGGCCTTGGCCGGCTTGGCCGCAGCCGCCTTCTTCGCACCCGCGGGAGCGGCCGACGCCGCAGACGCCTTCTTGGCGGCGCCCGCCTTCCGACCGGTCGCCGCCTTCACGCCACCAGCCTTCTTTGCGCCGGCCGCACGGGCGCCCTTCTTCTCCTTGCTGGCCGGAGCGGCGCGCTTCTTCTTGGCACCGCCAGCACGAGCCTTGCCGCCCTCGGCCGCCCCCCCGCCGCCGCCGGCGCCGGCAAGCTTGAACGAGCCGGACGCGCCCTTCCCCTTCGTCTGCACCAGCTCGCCCGCCACGACGGCCGACTTGAGGTACTTCTTGATAAACGGCGCCAGCTTCTCCGCGTCCAGCTTGTAGTGCGCGGCTATGTACTTCTTGATCGCCTGCAGCGACGACCCGCCGCGCTCCTTCAGACTCTTGATGGCGGCCGTCACCATCTCAGAGGTGCGCGGGTGCGCAGGCTTGGCGCGCGGCTTCTTCGCAGACGACGCAGACTTGGCCTTCTTCGTAGTGCCGGTGGCGGCGGGTGCCGCAGCAGTCTCGTTCGTAGCCGCCTGATCTGCCATTTCGACGACGCGCGTAACACACAGCGAGAGCGAGCGGGACGGCAGGCACGCAAGCACAGCACAGCAGCAGAGCAGAGAATCACAAGGCCCAGCCAGTGTCGCGGGCGGGCGCGGACGGCCGAGAGAGCGGCCGCCACTCTGCGCGCCGCCGCGCCGCGCCTCCCGCGCTTGCTACCGCCCAACGTCCGACAGCCTGTGCGGAGCAGCCCCAAACCTGCGCCACAACCGCCCGCGCCTTTCAAACCACCGAGGATGGGGCTACACACAGCCACACCACAGTCGCCAACCAGTCGCCACGGCAGCGCCGCAAACCACGGCCAAACTGCAGCTACCGCGCGCTACAGCCTGGGTCGGCCCGCCGAGAATCGCCGCCCCCGCCCAAATGCCGCCCCCACAGCCCCAGCCGACGACCCGCCACAATGGCCAAACCTTCGGCAAAACTCCCACACCGTCGCCGCGGCAGCCCGGCCAGCGCGGCCGGCGCCACAGCCACACAAGCCGAGGCGTGCGGCGATGACGGCCGTGCAAACGCGCCTCCGCCGCCCCATCGCCTTCCGTCGCCCTCCCGCCGTTTCCCGATCGGCCCGCAGCCGTCGGGCCACATCGCGCGCCGTCCTCCTCCTCTCGCCGGCCAACATTCACAGCCGTTTCTCACCAATTGCCCGCCGCAAACGGACGCCGCCTGCGCAACAGGCGCCGCCGCCCCTCGCCGCTTCCGACCCAACCCCTCGACCGAGGCAAACCGCAATCCGAATCTACAGACCAACCCAATCTGCCGTCAAGCACACACGACAGCCGACCTTACACGTTACGCGTTACACATTACGTTTACACGTCTACGTTAGGTTAGGTTAGGTGGACGTGGGTTAGGTTAAGGGGACTTGGGTTAGGTTAAGCGTCAAACTTAGGTTAAGCATTCAAACACGTCAGGCGTCAGAGGTTAGGTTAGGTTAGGTTACACGTTAGGTTAAGGGGTCAGTGCTAGGTTAAGAAGCGTCAAACGTAGGTTAAAAAAGCGTTCAAACGTGAGGCGTGAGCCGGACAGCTTACCTTACGTAGACGTTAGGGGCTCACAGGCTGAGCTCACCTCGCCACACCACAGGTTAGGTTCGGTTCGGTTCGCTCGGCTCAGCGTAAAGCGCCGAGGTCAGGGTTACGTTCGTTCACCTTCGGGCGCCACACTTTCGGTTGAAAGGTCGCGACGGGACGACGTCGGCACGCACGCCGCAAACGAACAAAAACGTACAGACGACGTCGGAAACCGCCGACAGACGGGGGAGCAGCACGACCACGACCAGACACCGAGCGCGAACGAGACACACGCGAACCACCCCCACCGGCCAAAGGGCACCACACAACAACCCAGAGCACCACGTGTCGACACCAGAGCAACCCGCCGCTCACGCGACATGGCTGGCACCGAAGGGCAACCGCCCGCAACTGCGCTTTCCGCGCCGGCCCGGATGCACGTCGTGCTACAACAACACCACTACCGTACACAGCCGCTGTTCACAACATCACTATCAATGGCGCGCCCGCGGCTCGCCGCCGTCGCAGTCGCAGCCCCAACGCCAGCACTTTTGCACCACCATTCACACGCACCGCAACACAGCTCGCCGACACAGCCGAACAAAACAAACACCACACAACAACAGCAACAACAACGCCGCCGCCTCTACTTGTGCCGGCGACCCACCCCGCCGATGGCGCACCTTTCGCCAGCCGGCAATCGACACACACGCACCCACCCACCGGGGCCCAGTGCAAAAAAAAAAAAAAAAAAAAAAAAAAAAAAAAAAAAAAAAAAACACACAAAAACAAAAAAACCAAACAACACAAACGACACGGGAAGCGCACACCGCCACTTCGCGCGCACGCCACCAACCAGTCGTCGTCTCAAAATAACAAACACAAACAAAATAAACTAACAACTAGGGCAACACAAAACAAAAACGCCTCGCACGAACCGAACCGCCCACAAAAAGGACAAGCACACGCACAGCCTCTGCTGACGACCACGACGCAGCGGCACGCTGCTCCTGTCCCGCGCCCCGCGCCCCGCGCCCCACTCGATTCACAACTCACGCGACACCGTCAACGACGGGCTCGCTTCCCGCAACCTACCACCTTTCCGCCACGACGCACAGCCCCAGCCCCACCCGACGACTGCACTTTCACCACCGCCTCCCCCTTCCCCCCCAAAACACACACACACACACACACACACACACACACACACACACACACAGCCAGCCAAAAACGCACTCGCGACCCACACATGCACGTGCATCGGCACACGCCAACCAGTCAACGTCGACAACCACACGCAAGGCTCGAAACGAAAACGAAACCGGCGTCCTTCCACGTTGCCATCAAGCTACGCGACACAAGACACAAGGAACCAACACAACAGCCGGCCCCACTAATTCCCACTCTCACGCCGCAAAAAGCACACCGACACCGCCAAACACGCACGCACATTCCCCTTCGCACTGACACCACCGACCGGCTCGCTACCACACACCTCTCGGCAGCCGTTTTCACGCCAATTCGCCACACCGCCCACACAGTCGACAAGCGCCCGCCCTGTACGGCACACGCAACGACGCAGCGCAGCAAAGGGCGCCCGCAACACATACCTCTCCGCCGCCCGACGCGCCAACCGCCACGCCACACCACACCGCACCGCCAGCCACTCGCAAATTGTGCACTGCCACCAGCCACACGTCCAACACGCCGCGCCGCCTCCGGCCACCCGCCAGGGGGCGCTCACGTCCGCGACAACAGCGCGGCCCGCCGGGCCGGGCCGAACCGAACCGAGCCGCCGCTGCTCTGCACTCGGCACGGCCACACCCTGCTGCAGACCGGGCTCGTCCCTCTGTACGCGTCTGCCTGCGCATCAACACAACACGACCTTTTGTTTTTTTTTTTTCTCTCTCTACCGCCATCCCTTCTTCTCGCGTTTTACTCGTTGTTGCAGCAGCGGCGCACACCTACACATCCACAGCCCCAGCCGAGCCGGCCTCACCTCAGGGCCCGCCGCCAGCGTCTCCTCCTCGGGCACAGGTGCGGTGCTGTGGCCGCCCATCCAACCGCATTGCTGGCCGTCCAGCCACCAGGCGTTCCCACTGCCGCGAGCCACGCCGCGCACCGACCCTGCTGCAGAAAACGAAGCATAGCCAGAGACCGACCGATACACAAAGCAAGCCGTCGCCTCGCCTCTTGTCCTTCCTGCCTTCCTTCCGCCCCCGCCCTTCTCACACCACCGCCTCTCCACTTTCGCCCCCCCCTCCTTTTTTTTTTTTTTTTTTGTTTTCTTCTTTCTTTCTTTCTTTCTTTGGCCCTCTCTCCTTCCCGCCATGGCGGTTACGGCACCGCGCTGCAGCGGCAGATTTTTTTGCGCCCACACGCCTACTCCTACCACCATTAACCTTGCCCTGCCCTGCCCTGCCCTGCCCTGCCCTGCCCATCAACGTCGCAGTCGAACCGACGCTTGCCAACACACTGCCCACGTTCCTTTCTCTTTTCGGCCTACGCCCATTACGCGCCGCCGCCACAGCACCTTCCCTTCCCACAACACACCGACGTCATCACACGCACCCAAAACAGGGGCCACGACCGTGTTCCTCGCCCACTCCCATCCCGCACGGTACGCACATTCCCAACTACTACCGCGCACCCTCCCTTTCCAATCTGTGTGTCTCTGTGTCTGTGTCCTGTCCGCGCGTGACGCCTCTCAACATCCGCCGTCCCCCGTCCCGTTTTCGCCCCCATGCCGTCGTCGCGCCGCCTCCTCCCCGTCCACCGCCGCCCCTGTCCGCCCCGCACCACACCATACACCGCTGCTTGTCCCGGCCGTTGCCACCAAAGGCGCCGACCGCAAACGCGCCACGCCGCAGCCCCCGTGCGTCTCGCGCTCGCTTGCATCTCCGTGCCGACGCTGCCTCTCTTCCCGCTCGCACTCGACCTCGACAACACAGTCTTTGGCTCCGCCACTGCGTGTTCCGGTGGTACGCACGCTGCAACACGTATGTATTCATTACCAGAGCGATGGCGAGGCATGACAGCATCTCTGTCTGACCAGAGAGTTCTTTATCGCTGCTAGTCGGCGCTTGGACCGCGCCAGACGACAGTAGTGGCACGCACCGGGTCGCCAGGAACAGTTGTTATATATATATTGTAGCGCGAGTCGGGAGAGGTAGTAGTCGGTCGACAGTAGTAGCGGGTGGACGGTTGTACTGAGCGGGCGTCGGCGGCGTGCTCTGCTCGTCTCGCGACTCTGGTCACGGTTCGGGACGATGTATAGTCTATTGTGTTATAATCAAAAGGTGGTGTGACGCTGCATTGCGCAAATCTGATAACGTATGTTCATTGTACTTATTTTGTTCAACAACAAAAGCCCCACTATTACTTTTTTTCTAAAGTAACTTTTGTCTCTTAACGAAAAACATTCACTTTTTAAAGACTACTTCCTATGGCATTTCCCTCCAAGGAGTGCAATTAATTACCAGCCAGCACTCATTCATTGCACACAGCTGTGTAAGGGGTATCTACAATTGAGGAGCGGATATAAATGCAATTTTTTTGTTTTTTTTTGTTTTTTTTTTTTTTTTTTTTTTTTTTTTTGTGTGTGTGTGTGTGTTGTAACCTCCCAGCAAAATTTAAAATAATGGACAATGTTATTTACGGATGCTAATGGACATTGCGCTAATTGTAACCTCGCCCACAATGAGAGGTATTGAAAATGGCAACAAAAATGTGAAATTCGCAATCTGACTCAAATATAAAGTCTTCACACAACATTTAAAAAAGTCCGTTCAGTGACAAGAAACTTCAATTAAACCGAAATATCGGTCTTTGGCCCTGTGCAAAACAATCAGAATTAAAGTCTTACCTCCGAATAAATGGATGTCACATTTCTGCTCTGGTTGTTGCGCAGCGCTTGGAGGAACTGCATTGCAAATAATAATATTCTCTTTTTTTGTGATTTTAGTGACATTTTTCTTCAAAGAAGTGGAATGAAATGTGAAGTGCAACGAACTCTTTAGTTCAATAAACAATTAAATGTTTGAAAAATGCTTTTGAAATAAAAATTATTATTGGGGAACTTGTTGGAGAATAATTACAATAAATACAATTTTTCATTATCTAATGATTATATTAATTAACAGTATACCTTATTCACCATCTTGACCAGTGTTGCCGACCGCCTACATCACACAACCGCGCTCGGCTGCTACTACTGACCGACCGCTCTGCATGACGACTATTAGCGTACTGCACGCGACGACTACTGACAGAGTACAGCCCTCAACTACACATAGCTACGGACTCGCAACGACTACTGACTGACTGAGAACCGCTCGCAACACTCGCGCAGTCCAGCGCAAACTCTCTGGTCACAGATGCTACAATGTCTCGCCATCGCTACTATGTTACATACGTGTTTCAGTGTCTTTTTCATTGGGGTAACGATCTTTGGCTCTTTTTATTCTGAATACAGGGCCAAAGGTCAACGCTGCTGCCCTTATACAATTTATCAGGTTTCATTATGTCTGTTGCAATGTTACATACGGTTCACTCTTTCATTAATATTATCGTTGGGTTTGTTTTGTAGGGACGTTAACATTCTGGCACATTTTTATTATCATCGGACTCTCTGCTATTTGTGCAGGGAGGTTATACCTGGGTCCATTTCCATTTTAATATTGATAGACTTTTTGTTTTCTCGTTGTTTTTCCTTCTTTTTTTTTTGTTTTGTTTTTCCCGCTCTCACCACCACCGCCGCATCACGCCTTCCGTTTTCTTGGTTTCTTTTCTGTTCTTCAACTGCTTCAACATCACCGCGCCCCATTTCCACACCACAGCCATCAGCCTCCAAGACGGGCGGGCGCAGTGTGCCATTTCCGGCGCACAAGCACACCCGTACGGTACTCTCCTCGCCCCCACGCCACCAACAACACAGCGACCACGCGGCTTTCAGGCATGGCACGGCACCGGCGAAATGCGCCGCCCCCGCCCCTCCGCGCATCCGTCCGTCTCGCCACGTTCACTGACAGCCGCGTCTGCGGCTACACCACGACAACCACAACACAACACCGCTCCCCTCCCTGGCAACTCACATTGTTTTTCTCCTCCTCTTTTGCACAAACCACAACGCCGAGCACAGGCGCAAGCCACCCACACCGCGCCCCTCCCCGTCCCGTCTTTGGCCGCCGCTCCTCGTTTGCCCCCTCCCATCTCCCGAAATGCCATGCCAGCAGCGTTACGCATGCCCCTCCCCTGTCCACACAACACTACCGCCTAACGAACAGCCTTCCGGGCCACATGCAGGGCACGCCCACCTCCAAACACTGCCAATTCACGGACGCACGCACACACACACTCACTTTCTCGACACCTTTCTGTACGGAGGGTGCGTCATCTCGACCGTGACAGAGTGACGGCAACTATCGACGATCCATTTCCCCCCAATGGTAAAACATGTCCACTAACACCTACATACATCATTCACGTACACAGACAATAGCATACACACAATGGGAGGGCACACGAACATGGACGGCACGGCACTGTCATACACTCTTCCTCAGAACCATATCAACAAACGTTACGTACATCCGGGAAAGCGAAAGCGAAAGCAAAAGCAAAGGCAAAGCCCAATGCAGCCGTCAAAGGTAACGTTCACCACGGCAGACACTTGCAGCCGCGCCGCCGTTAAACGCATTTCAGTGCGGCTCCAATACGCCTCCGACACGGGAACGTTCCGTTGCTCTACGAATGCGTTTCTCCCCTTTTTCCCTTCCTCTCTCTTTTGCCCCCCCTCCTTGCACTCTTGCCTCATTCCTCACGTTCTGCCCAGACATTCGACCGATCAAAGTCAACCTTTCGTTACCGTTCTCAGCGCGACGGTGTACAACAGTATGACGGGTGTGCCCAAGACTTCGGTTCAGTTGCGTGACGCCCGTCTATCGCGCCGATCGACAGTTACTCAGGGGGCGACGGATCGGACCACGTCACCGACACACAAAACACTTTCAAACAAACAAATACGCACCGGATGGACACAGACAAACACGTGTACAGACATTCGCCAAACAAACGACCGCCGCCGCCGCCGCCGCCGCCGCCGTCGTCGTCTAGCGTCGCGCTTACTGTACTGCACTGGACACGCGTGCATCTTGAATGACGACATCGGTGTGCGTGCGTCGTACGCAATCAGTCAGACACGGCTATCAAACATCAGAGTCGAATGGTACATCATCGTGCGTGTTCGCCGTACACGTACAGTACAATACAACAACAATGCGTCTTAATGGCACGTTCATTTCAACGTCACTCACACACCTCCACGCTGCAGTTACGTCGCACCATTGTCAAACTCGGCGTACAGCAAAGGGAATAGTGGGCGGCAAAAAAAAAAAAAAACAACCAAACAAAAACATTTCACATTTCACCCTCGCCATGTATGATGTGCAAAAAAACAAACCCGCAAACGGCCGTCGTTACGGTGACACAAAAGTCGCCGATCGCACAGTCCCCCCTCGCAGACGGGTAACACACACACACACACCAACAACACCAATGGGTCAAAAACCACGCCAACGAGGCGTGCCACCATTCCACGCCACGGCGACCAACCTCGTGGCCGTACCCCGCGCAACACGCTTTGACGCGCCCCCCCACCCACAATCAAAATGCACACATACATCACAGCCGTCCACACAAACAACAACAACAATTCCGCCCTTCCCGCAAAAGGCAAGTTGGTGGCCCTGAAAAGGGCCGTTTTGCCGCTCTCGCAACGGAGGAGCCTTCTCCATCCTTCCTTCCATTCCAGAGCCACCTCCTTACTTGGAGCTCGTGTACTTGGTCACCGCCTTCGTGCCCTCGCTCACGGCGTGCTTGGCCAGCTCGCCAGGCAGCAACAGCCGCACAGCGGTCTGGATCTCGCGGGACGTGATGGTCGAGCGCTTGTTGTAGTGCGCCAGCCGAGAAGCCTCGGCCGCAATGCGCTCGAAAATGTCGTTCACGAAGCTGTTCATGATGCTCATCGCCTTCGACGAGATGCCCGTGTCAGGGTGCACCTGCTTCAGCACCTTGTAGATGTAGATGGCATAGCTCTCCTTCCTCTTGCGCTTCTTCTTCTTGTCGCCCTTCGAAATGTTCTTCTGCGCCTTGCCAGCCTTCTTGGCGGCCTTCCCGCTAGTCTTGGGCGGCATCTCGAACCAACGTACGGCAGCAGCAACACCAGTACCAAGCGCTCCGCTCTAGTCAGCGTCTCCCCACACAGTGGCACCCGCCGCCAGCCGCCGCCGCACCTTTACCAGCTCGCCCTGTTGCGGCCGCCGACCAATGGGGCGCGCGCGCAACCGGCCGCCGCACCCGAGCCCATAAAGCACCCCCACCCCGGCTGCGCCGGCACGCACTCCGCTGCTCGACTCGCTGCCGCTCGCACCGGTCGTTTTCGTTTCCGTTTCGTGTGCACCGTCGCTAGCCCATCGCCATGTCCGGACGCGGAAAGGGAGGCAAAGTCAAGGGCAAGTCAAAGTCCCGCTCAAGCAGGGCTGGGCTCCAGTTCCCGGTCGGCAGAATCCACCGCCTCCTGCGCAAGGGAAACTACGCAGAGCGCGTCGGCGCCGGGGCGCCCGTCTACCTCGCCGCCGTCATGGAGTACCTCGCGGCTGAGGTGCTCGAGCTGGCCGGAAACGCGGCCCGCGACAACAAGAAGACGCGCATCATCCCGCGCCACCTGCAGCTTGCCATCCGCAACGACGAGGAGCTCAACAAGCTCCTGTCGGGCGTCACCATCGCACAGGGTGGTGTCCTGCCCAACATCCAGGCCGTCCTGCTGCCAAAGAAGACCGAGAAGAAGGCCTAAAGGAGGCCAGGCAATCGCAGACGCCGCGTGCTCCCCTGCACGCAACGCGCTTTGCCGGCTCGGCCCACAACAATCGGCCCTTTTCAGGGCCACCACACAAACCTACGTCCAAAGCAAAATTTCAGTCGTCCTCGCCGCACCTTGTTTTGTTTTTTAACTTTGCACTTTCACAGCACAGCCGCCGCCGGCGCACGTCCGCCATCTTGTCGTCCACACAGCCCGTGTGGCCCAACACACACACACACACACATTTTGCACGGTCGCAGTCGCCTTCCAAACGACAACGGCAGCAATAATGACCATTGTTAAAGGGAGGCGTGTCGACACACCGCCCTCCACTCCCGCGCGCAACGGCCGTCGACACGAACGAAACAGCTGATCCGGCCGCCTTGCCTCGGAAACCCCAACGCCGCCGCAAACACACAGAGCCAAACCACGCAAGCAAATAATCACCGCCTCTCGCACAACAACACACAGCCCGCCATCTCCGTCGCGATCGATACAAAGACACACAAACGAAGCAGCTCCACACACAGCCAGCCACATGACACGTTTCCTTTCCTTCTCCCCTCCCAGTCACATCACGTCGCTCACAAACGGAAAGAAAGAAACAAAGAAAGAAAGAGAGAGAGAAACAAACAAACAACACAGCGCACACACGCAGCAACAACACAGACTCTTTCGCACTTTTCAACTTCCGAACAGTGTGGTGGCCCTGAAAAGGGCCGTTTTCTAGTCTCTCCCACCCACAAGCACGGCCGCGGGAAGGCCAGCGCCCGCTGCGACGCAGCCTAACCGCCGAAACCGTACAGGGTGCGCCCCTGCCTCTTCAGGGCGTACACCACGTCCATGGCCGTCACAGTCTTGCGCTTGGCGTGCTCAGTGTACGTCACCGCGTCGCGGATCACGTTCTCCAGGAACACCTTCAGCACCCCGCGGGTCTCCTCGTAGATCAGACCAGAGATGCGCTTCACGCCGCCCCTGCGAGCCAGGCGGCGGATGGCGGGCTTCGTGATGCCCTGGATGTTGTCGCGCAACACCTTGCGGTGCCGCTTGGCGCCACCCTTGCCGAGCCCCTTTCCTCCCTTGCCGCGGCCTGTCATCCTTCCTTCCTCGGGCAAAGCAAAACGTGCACAAACAGCAGCTGCAGCGGCTGGAGAGTCGGCTACGGTCTGCGCCCAGCGCGCCCGCCGCCCCCCTATATAGACTCTGGCCCGCCCTCCCCCCACCACGCGCAACCGAGGGCATATAAGCGCAGCACGGAGGCGCGCGGGCCCGTTGTCAAGGCAGCACCGGACGCCGCGCCGCACCTAACCTCCACGCACGCCGCTCCGCTACCGCTACCGCCATGGCCCGCACAAAGCAAACGGCCCGCAAGTCCACCGGCGGAAAGGCGCCGCGCAAACAGCTCGCCACCAAGGCGGCGAGGAAGAGCGCGCCCGCCACCGGAGGCGTCAAGAAGCCCCACCGCTACAGGCCGGGCACCGTCGCCCTGCGAGAAATCAGGCGCTACCAGAAGAGCACAGAGCTGCTCATCCGCAAGCTGCCATTCCAGCGCCTAGTGCGCGAGATCGCCCAGGACTTCAAGACCGACCTGCGCTTCCAGAGCTCCGCAGTCATGGCCCTGCAGGAGGCCAGCGAGGCCTACCTCGTCGGCCTCTTCGAAGACACCAACCTGTGCGCAATCCACGCCAAGCGCGTCACCATCATGCCCAAGGACATCCAGCTCGCGCGCCGCATCCGCGGCGAGCGCGCCTAAACCGCGCCGCGGCACCGCACCGCACAAACAAAAACGGCCCTTTTCAGGGCCACTAACATCTCTCCGTCGCGAGCAACCTTTGTCGGTCGCCTGCCTCTCGCCCCGCAACCCAAAAACAAAAACCACCACTTCCCGTCCGTCCGCCACACCCGCTCACTCTGCCTGCCTGCTAGCAGCGCGCAACAATCACACATCATCCCTCCCCGGCGCACAATACCCAACGGCCGACGTCACACCGCACGGGTGGCTGGCCGGCCGCCGCTTTCGTTTCGAAAACAAAAACAAAAACACCCGCACTCCACTCCGACGGCCAACGGCCAGGCAGGCGCGCTCGCTCGCTCTACACGCCACCGAAATCCCCCGCCGACTCCTTCCCACATCTCAACGTGCCCCCCGTTGCAAAACATAACACACACAAAGGAACAAAACAAAGACCAGACACGACTCGACAAGACGACAGACATCCGAGAAGAACGAACGCAGGCAAGCCAACCAACGTATTCAAACAAAACAACAACGTGACAGAAAACCAACCGTCGGCCGCCGCCACAAACACGGCGACAATCAACCACGACAACAACAACAACACCGCTTACCGCTACCGCCGCCCACACCCGCCACCGACCCCCGCAATCCAACCACCGCGGCACGCAAACAGCATCCCCACGGGCATACAGACAGACCCCCACACCAAACGCAACACGACAATCAAAACCTTCCCCGACGTGCTTTGATGGCCCTGAGAAGGGCCGTTTTGGGCCGCGCGTCTCTTGCGCGCCACTAGACGACGACGGGGGGTGGGGACGACGGAGCCAAGCGCCAAACCCTTCCTTTCCCATCTCTTTCTCCTCTACTCTACTTCTTCTTCTTGGGCGAAGCCTTCGCCTTAGACGGCGTCGTCGCCTTCTTCGGGCGCGGCGCCTTCGGCTTCTTCGTCGGAACCTTGGCGGCCTTCTTCGCCTTCGACGGCGACTTGGCCTTGGCCGGCTTGGCCGCAGCCGCCTTCTTCGCACCCGCGGGAGCGGCCGACGCCGCAGACGCCTTCTTGGCGGCGCCCGCCTTCCGACCGGTCGCCGCCTTCACGCCACCAGCCTTCTTTGCGCCGGCCGCACGGGCGCCCTTCTTCTCCTTGCTGGCCGGAGCGGCGCGCTTCTTCTTGGCACCGCCAGCACGAGCCTTGCCGCCCTCGGCCGCCCCCCCGCCGCCGCCGGCGCCGGCAAGCTTGAACGAGCCGGACGCGCCCTTCCCCTTCGTCTGCACCAGCTCGCCCGCCACGACGGCCGACTTGAGGTACTTCTTGATAAACGGCGCCAGCTTCTCCGCGTCCAGCTTGTAGTGCGCGGCTATGTACTTCTTGATCGCCTGCAGCGACGACCCGCCGCGCTCCTTCAGACTCTTGATGGCGGCCGTCACCATCTCAGAGGTGCGCGGGTGCGCAGGCTTGGCGCGCGGCTTCTTCGCAGACGACGCAGACTTGGCCTTCTTCGTAGTGCCGGTGGCGGCGGGTGCCGCAGCAGTCTCGTTCGTAGCCGCCTGATCTGCCATTTCGACGACGCGCGTAACACACAGCGAGAGCGAGCGGGACGGCAGGCACGCAAGCACAGCACAGCAGCAGAGCAGAGAATCACAAGGCCCAGCCAGTGTCGCGGGCGGGCGCGGACGGCCGAGAGAGCGGCCGCCACTCTGCGCGCCGCCGCGCCGCGCCTCCCGCGCTTGCTACCGCCCAACGTCCGACAGCCTGTGCGGAGCAGCCCCAAACCTGCGCCACAACCGCCCGCGCCTTTCAAACCACCGAGGATGGGGCTACACACAGCCACACCACAGTCGCCAACCAGTCGCCACGGCAGCGCCGCAAACCACGGCCAAACTGCAGCTACCGCGCGCTACAGCCTGGGTCGGCCCGCCGAGAATCGCCGCCCCCGCCCAAATGCCGCCCCCACAGCCCCAGCCGACGACCCGCCACAATGGCCAAACCTTCGGCAAAACTCCCACACCGTCGCCGCGGCAGCCCGGCCAGCGCGGCCGGCGCCACAGCCACACAAGCCGAGGCGTGCGGCGATGACGGCCGTGCAAACGCGCCTCCGCCGCCCCATCGCCTTCCGTCGCCCTCCCGCCGTTTCCCGATCGGCCCGCAGCCGTCGGGCCACATCGCGCGCCGTCCTCCTCCTCTCGCCGGCCAACATTCACAGCCGTTTCTCACCAATTGCCCGCCGCAAACGGACGCCGCCTGCGCAACAGGCGCCGCCGCCCCTCGCCGCTTCCGACCCAACCCCTCGACCGAGGCAAACCGCAATCCGAATCTACAGACCAACCCAATCTGCCGTCAAGCACACACGACAGCCGACCTTACACGTTACGCGTTACACATTACGTTTACACGTCTACGTTAGGTTAGGTTAGGTGGACGTGGGTTAGGTTAAGGGGACTTGGGTTAGGTTAAGCGTCAAACTTAGGTTAAGCATTCAAACACGTCAGGCGTCAGAGGTTAGGTTAGGTTAGGTTACACGTTAGGTTAAGGGGTCAGTGCTAGGTTAAGAAGCGTCAAACGTAGGTTAAAAAAGCGTTCAAACGTGAGGCGTGAGCCGGACAGCTTACCTTACGTAGACGTTAGGGGCTCACAGGCTGAGCTCACCTCGCCACACCACAGGTTAGGTTCGGTTCGGTTCGCTCGGCTCAGCGTAAAGCGCCGAGGTCAGGGTTACGTTCGTTCACCTTCGGGCGCCACACTTTCGGTTGAAAGGTCGCGACGGGACGACGTCGGCACGCACGCCGCAAACGAACAAAAACGTACAGACGACGTCGGAAACCGCCGACAGACGGGGGAGCAGCACGACCACGACCAGACACCGAGCGCGAACGAGACACACGCGAACCACCCCCACCGGCCAAAGGGCACCACACAACAACCCAGAGCACCACGTGTCGACACCAGAGCAACCCGCCGCTCACGCGACATGGCTGGCACCGAAGGGCAACCGCCCGCAACTGCGCTTTCCGCGCCGGCCCGGATGCACGTCGTGCTACAACAACACCACTACCGTACACAGCCGCTGTTCACAACATCACTATCAATGGCGCGCCCGCGGCTCGCCGCCGTCGCAGTCGCAGCCCCAACGCCAGCACTTTTGCACCACCATTCACACGCACCGCAACACAGCTCGCCGACACAGCCGAACAAAACAAACACCACACAACAACAGCAACAACAACGCCGCCGCCTCTACTTGTGCCGGCGACCCACCCCGCCGATGGCGCACCTTTCGCCAGCCGGCAATCGACACACACGCACCCACCCACCGGGGCCCAGTGCAAAAAAAAAAAAAAAAAAAAAAAAAAAAAAAAAAAAAACACAAAAACAAAAAAACCAAACAACACAAACGACACGGGAAGCGCACACCGCCACTTCGCGCGCACGCCACCAACCAGTCGTCGTCTCAAAATAACAAACACAAACAAAATAAACTAACAACTAGGGCAACACAAAACAAAAACGCCTCGCACGAACCGAACCGCCCACAAAAAGGACAAGCACACGCACAGCCTCTGCTGACGACCACGACGCAGCGGCACGCTGCTCCTGTCCCGCGCCCCGCGCCCCGCGCCCCACTCGATTCACAACTCACGCGACACCGTCAACGACGGGCTCGCTTCCCGCAACCTACCACCTTTCCGCCACGACGCACAGCCCCAGCCCCACCCGACGACTGCACTTTCACCACCGCCTCCCCCTTCCCCCCCAAAACACACACACACACACACACACACACACACACACACACACACACACAGCCAGCCAAAAACGCACTCGCGACCCACACATGCACGTGCATCGGCACACGCCAACCAGTCAACGTCGACAACCACACGCAAGGCTCGAAACGAAAACGAAACCGGCGTCCTTCCACGTTGCCATCAAGCTACGCGACACAAGACACAAGGAACCAACACAACAGCCGGCCCCACTAATTCCCACTCTCACGCCGCAAAAAGCACACCGACACCGCCAAACACGCACGCACATTCCCCTTCGCACTGACACCACCGACCGGCTCGCTACCACACACCTCTCGGCAGCCGTTTTCACGCCAATTCGCCACACCGCCCACACAGTCGACAAGCGCCCGCCCTGTACGGCACACGCAACGACGCAGCGCAGCAAAGGGCGCCCGCAACACATACCTCTCCGCCGCCCGACGCGCCAACCGCCACGCCACACCACACCGCACCGCCAGCCACTCGCAAATTGTGCACTGCCACCAGCCACACGTCCAACACGCCGCGCCGCCTCCGGCCACCCGCCAGGGGGCGCTCACGTCCGCGACAACAGCGCGGCCCGCCGGGCCGGGCCGAACCGAACCGAGCCGCCGCTGCTCTGCACTCGGCACGGCCACACCCTGCTGCAGACCGGGCTCGTCCCTCTGTACGCGTCTGCCTGCGCATCAACACAACACGACCTTTTGTTTTTTTTTTTTCTCTCTCTACCGCCATCCCTTCTTCTCGCGTTTTACTCGTTGTTGCAGCAGCGGCGCACACCTACACATCCACAGCCCCAGCCGAGCCGGCCTCACCTCAGGGCCCGCCGCCAGCGTCTCCTCCTCGGGCACAGGTGCGGTGCTGTGGCCGCCCATCCAACCACATTGCTGGCCGTCCAGCCACCAGGCGTTCCCACTGCCGCGAGCCACGCCGCGCACCGACCCTGCTGCAGAAAACGAAGCATAGCCAGAGACCGACCGATACACAAAGCAAGCCGTCGCCTCGCCTCTTGTCCTTCCTGCCTTCCTTCCGCCCCCGCCCTTCTCACACCACCGCCTCTCCACTTTCGCCCCCCCCTCCTTTTTTTTTTTTTTTTTTGTTTTCTTCTTTCTTTCTTTCTTTCTTTGGCCCTCTCTCCTTCCCGCCATGGCGGTTACGGCACCGCGCTGCAGCGGCAGATTTTTTTGCGCCCACACGCCTACTCCTACCACCATTAACCTTGCCCTGCCCTGCCCTGCCCTGCCCTGCCCTGCCCATCAACGTCGCAGTCGAACCGACGCTTGCCAACACACTGCCCACGTTCCTTTCTCTTTTCGGCCTACGCCCATTACGCGCCGCCGCCACAGCACCTTCCCTTCCCACAACACACCGACGTCATCACACGCACCCAAAACAGGGGCCACGACCGTGTTCCTCGCCCACTCCCATCCCGCACGGTACGCACATTCCCAACTACTACCGCGCACCCTCCCTTTCCAATCTGTGTGTCTCTGTGTCTGTGTCCTGTCCGCGCGTGACGCCTCTCAACATCCGCCGTCCCCCGTCCCGTTTTCGCCCCCATGCCGTCGTCGCGCCGCCTCCTCCCCGTCCACCGCCGCCCCTGTCCGCCCCGCACCACACCATACACCGCTGCTTGTCCCGGCCGTTGCCACCAAAGGCGCCGACCGCAAACGCGCCACGCCGCAGCCCCCGTGCGTCTCGCGCTCGCTTGCATCTCCGTGCCGACGCTGCCTCTCTTCCCGCTCGCACTCGACCTCGACAACACAGTCTTTGGCTCCGCCACTGCGTGTTCCGGTGGTACGCACGCTGCAACACGTATGTATTCATTACCAGAGCGATGGCGAGGCATGACAGCATCTCTGTCTGACCAGAGAGTTCTTTATCGCTGCTAGTCGGCGCTTGGACCGCGCCAGACGACAGTAGTGGCACGCACCGGGTCGCCAGGAACAGTTGTTATATATATATTGTAGCGCGAGTCGGGAGAGGTAGTAGTCGGTCGACAGTAGTAGCGGGTGGACGGTTGTACTGAGCGGGCGTCGGCGGCGTGCTCTGCTCGTCTCGCGACTCTGGTCACGGTTCGGGACGATGTATAGTCTATTGTGTTATAATCAAAAGGTGGTGTGACGCTGCATTGCGCAAATCTGATAACGTATGTTCATTGTACTTATTTTGTTCAACAACAAAAGCCCCACTATTACTTTTTTTCTAAAGTAACTTTTGTCTCTTAACGAAAAACATTCACTTTTTAAAGACTACTTCCTATGGCATTTCCCTCCAAGGAGTGCAATTAATTACCAGCCAGCACTCATTCATTGCACACAGCTGTGTAAGGGGTATCTACAATTGAGGAGCGGATATAAATGCAATTTTTTTGTTTTTTTTTGTTTTTTTTTTTTTTTTTTTTTTTTTTTGTGTGTGTGTGTGTGTGTTGTAACCTCCCAGCAAAATTTAAAATAATGGACAATGTTATTTACGGATGCTAATGGACATTGCGCTAATTGTAACCTCGCCCACAATGAGAGGTATTGAAAATGGCAACAAAAATGTGAAATTCGCAATCTGACTCAAATATAAAGTCTTCACACAACATTTAAAAAAGTCCGTTCAGTGACAAGAAACTTCAATTAAACCGAAATATCGGTCTTTGGCCCTGTGCAAAACAATCAGAATTAAAGTCTTACCTCCGAATAAATGGATGTCACATTTCTGCTCTGGTTGTTGCGCAGCGCTTGGAGGAACTGCATTGCAAATAATAATATTCTCTTTTTTTGTGATTTTAGTGACATTTTTCTTCAAAGAAGTGGAATGAAATGTGAAGTGCAACGAACTCTTTAGTTCAATAAACAATTAAATGTTTGAAAAATGCTTTTGAAATAAAAATTATTATTGGGGAACTTGTTGGAGAATAATTACAATAAATACAATTTTTCATTATCTAATGATTATATTAATTAACAGTATACCTTATTCACCATCTTGACCAGTGTTGCCGACCGCCTACATCACACAACCGCGCTCGGCTGCTACTACTGACCGACCGCTCTGCATGACGACTATTAGCGTACTGCACGCGACGACTACTGACAGAGTACAGCCCTCAACTACACATAGCTACGGACTCGCAACGACTACTGACTGACTGAGAACCGCTCGCAACACTCGCGCAGTCCAGCGCAAACTCTCTGGTCACAGATGCTACAATGTCTCGCCATCGCTACTATGTTACATACGTGTTTCAGTGTCTTTTTCATTGGGGTAACGATCTTTGGCTCTTTTTATTCTGAATACAGGGCCAAAGGTCAACGCTGCTGCCCTTATACAATTTATCAGGTTTCATTATGTCTGTTGCAATGTTACATACGGTTCACTCTTTCATTAATATTATCGTTGGGTTTGTTTTGTAGGGACGTTAACATTCTGGCACATTTTTATTATCATCGGACTCTCTGCTATTTGTGCAGGGAGGTTATACCTGGGTCCATTTCCATTTTAATATTGATAGACTTTTTGTTTTCTCGTTGTTTTTCCTTCTTTTTTTTTTGTTTTGTTTTTCCCGCTCTCACCACCACCGCCGCATCACGCCTTCCGTTTTCTTGGTTTCTTTTCTGTTCTTCAACTGCTTCAACATCACCGCGCCCCATTTCCACACCACAGCCATCAGCCTCCAAGACGGGCGGGCGCAGTGTGCCATTTCCGGCGCACAAGCACACCCGTACGGTACTCTCCTCGCCCCCACGCCACCAACAACACAGCGACCACGCGGCTTTCAGGCATGGCACGGCACCGGCGAAATGCGCCGCCCCCGCCCCTCCGCGCATCCGTCCGTCTCGCCACGTTCACTGACAGCCGCGTCTGCGGCTACACCACGACAACCACAACACAACACCGCTCCCCTCCCTGGCAACTCACATTGTTTTTCTCCTCCTCTTTTGCACAAACCACAACGCCGAGCACAGGCGCAAGCCACCCACACCGCGCCCCTCCCCGTCCCGTCTTTGGCCGCCGCTCCTCGTTTGCCCCCTCCCATCTCCCGAAATGCCATGCCAGCAGCGTTACGCATGCCCCTCCCCTGTCCACACAACACTACCGCCTAACGAACAGCCTTCCGGGCCACATGCAGGGCACGCCCACCTCCAAACACTGCCAATTCACGGACGCACGCACACACACACTCACTTTCTCGACACCTTTCTGTACGGAGGGTGCGTCATCTCGACCGTGACAGAGTGACGGCAACTATCGACGATCCATTTCCCCCCAATGGTAAAACATGTCCACTAACACCTACATACATCATTCACGTACACAGACAATAGCATACACACAATGGGAGGGCACACGAACATGGACGGCACGGCACTGTCATACACTCTTCCTCAGAACCATATCAACAAACGTTACGTACATCCGGGAAAGCGAAAGCGAAAGCAAAAGCAAAGGCAAAGCCCAATGCAGCCGTCAAAGGTAACGTTCACCACGGCAGACACTTGCAGCCGCGCCGCCGTTAAACGCATTTCAGTGCGGCTCCAATACGCCTCCGACACGGGAACGTTCCGTTGCTCTACGAATGCGTTTCTCCCCTTTTTCCCTTCCTCTCTCTTTTGCCCCCCCTCCTTGCACTCTTGCCTCATTCCTCACGTTCTGCCCAGACATTCGACCGATCAAAGTCAACCTTTCGTTACCGTTCTCAGCGCGACGGTGTACAACAGTATGACGGGTGTGCCCAAGACTTCGGTTCAGTTGCGTGACGCCCGTCTATCGCGCCGATCGACAGTTACTCAGGGGGCGACGGATCGGACCACGTCACCGACACACAAAACACTTTCAAACAAACAAATACGCACCGGATGGACACAGACAAACACGTGTACAGACATTCGCCAAACAAACGACCGCCGCCGCCGCCGCCGCCGCCGCCGTCGTCGTCTAGCGTCGCGCTTACTGTACTGCACTGGACACGCGTGCATCTTGAATGACGACATCGGTGTGCGTGCGTCGTACGCAATCAGTCAGACACGGCTATCAAACATCAGAGTCGAATGGTACATCATCGTGCGTGTTCGCCGTACACGTACAGTACAATACAACAACAATGCGTCTTAATGGCACGTTCATTTCAACGTCACTCACACACCTCCACGCTGCAGTTACGTCGCACCATTGTCAAACTCGGCGTACAGCAAAGGGAATAGTGGGCGGCAAAAAAAAAAAAAAACAACCAAACAAAAACATTTCACATTTCACCCTCGCCATGTATGATGTGCAAAAAAACAAACCCGCAAACGGCCGTCGTTACGGTGACACAAAAGTCGCCGATCGCACAGTCCCCCCTCGCAGACGGGTAACACACACACACACACCAACAACACCAATGGGTCAAAAACCACGCCAACGAGGCGTGCCACCATTCCACGCCACGGCGACCAACCTCGTGGCCGTACCCCGCGCAACACGCTTTGACGCGCCCCCCCACCCACAATCAAAATGCACACATACATCACAGCCGTCCACACAAACAACAACAACAATTCCGCCCTTCCCGCAAAAGGCAAGTTGGTGGCCCTGAAAAGGGCCGTTTTGCCGCTCTCGCAACGGAGGAGCCTTCTCCATCCTTCCTTCCATTCCAGAGCCACCTCCTTACTTGGAGCTCGTGTACTTGGTCACCGCCTTCGTGCCCTCGCTCACGGCGTGCTTGGCCAGCTCGCCAGGCAGCAACAGCCGCACAGCGGTCTGGATCTCGCGGGACGTGATGGTCGAGCGCTTGTTGTAGTGCGCCAGCCGAGAAGCCTCGGCCGCAATGCGCTCGAAAATGTCGTTCACGAAGCTGTTCATGATGCTCATCGCCTTCGACGAGATGCCCGTGTCAGGGTGCACCTGCTTCAGCACCTTGTAGATGTAGATGGCATAGCTCTCCTTCCTCTTGCGCTTCTTCTTCTTGTCGCCCTTCGAAATGTTCTTCTGCGCCTTGCCAGCCTTCTTGGCGGCCTTCCCGCTAGTCTTGGGCGGCATCTCGAACCAACGTACGGCAGCAGCAACACCAGTACCAAGCGCTCCGCTCTAGTCAGCGTCTCCCCACACAGTGGCACCCGCCGCCAGCCGCCGCCGCACCTTTACCAGCTCGCCCTGTTGCGGCCGCCGACCAATGGGGCGCGCGCGCAACCGGCCGCCGCACCCGAGCCCATAAAGCACCCCCACCCCGGCTGCGCCGGCACTCGCTGAGTGGCAGTCAAGGGTTGAGCTTGCTCCTCTTACTCGCTTACTGTAAGCCATAGGCCCCCGCTTGCACGGGTGACAATCCAGGTGCTTCTTCGGCTTCGCTTTTATTAAAGCGTTGACGGGTGCACACGTCGAAGCGCAGCACGGTCAGGCTGCACGATGAGCAAATTGTCGTGTGCGGTTTCAATCTGCGGTGACGATTCGGGGTCCCAGCAGCTCGCTGCTGGCGGCGTCGATGTCGTCTCCTCGATGTCGCGGGCCGCTTTTCCGGGCGGTTCGGGTACTTCTGCTGCCGCAGAGCCATGCTCTGCTCCCCCGAGTGTTAGGGACTCTGCAGGTCAGGGCCTGGTCACTGGCCAGTGTCCCGCGCCTGCCAGTTTGTTAGGGCCAAGCACAGCCGCCGGAAACCTAACGGTGTCGGCAACGAAGGCGGCGTCTGGCATACCCAAGGCAGCCCTCGACTTTGCTTCCACTTCCGCCCCCAATGAGATCAATAGGGCGCCTAACGCCGTCAAACAACAAACCAGCACTACTTCTTTCATTGTCAGTATGAGCAGCGCCACTAATTCCCCAAATCCAGACGTTGACAGACTACTACTAGAAAACGCACAGAATAACCTCCTCCCTTATCTTGCGTCCCGCAGGCGTGAAAAAGGGAATCGTCTCCCAGTAAAAATTCTTCCGAAACCCTCCTCCAAAGCCCAACCCAAACCAACCCGGAAAACCACCCCCAACCTCAAATCCACCCTCCCACCTTCCCCTAAAGTTAAACTTTCCAGGACCCAGAAAAAGAACCGAGGCAGGCGTAAAAACCTCGTAAAGCGACTCAAAGCTTCCAGCCAATCTCCGGAAGCTGAGAACAAACAAAAGGAACACGATTCCGAATCAGATAACCCTCTGGTTATCGATGAGTCCAGGCAGGAGGAGCAGGAAAACGAGATCAGGGAAACCGCTACTAGCGGCGAAGGTGACGGCTTTCAACTAGCCAGAAAAACCATCCGCCAACCCACACCCCCGCCGGCCACGGAGGCGGCACCAACATCTAACCGTTTTTCCGCCATAGACGATGAACCCGCGACCATTGATGCGCCACCCCAACAAGCAGTGGGCTCGCAGAAACGAGCATACCTCCCCCCAATCGTCGCTGAACTTGATAGGGACTACAAAGAGCTTTACGATCTAGTGAAGAGCTCAGTAGGTGATAGATTCAAAGCCAAACCGGCAGGGGGCGACAAAATAAAGCTCACCCTCCACTCCATGGACGAATACATGGCGGTAAAACAACTCCTGAGTGATAAGAAAATACCGCACTATACTTTCCCGACTGAACGGATCAGGAACTTAAATATAGTAATACGCGACCTACCGCGCAAACTGTCGCCCACAGCAATAAAAGAAGACCTGATCCGTCAAAATTTCGATGTTAAGACGGTCACACAAATGAAACCACCTGGTTCTAACACCAAGTGGCCCCTATACCTCGCCGTAATGCCAGACACACCGATAAACAAAAAGCCTATGAGGAGTGTCCTGCAAATACCTGTAACGACCGAGCTACTGAAAAAGAAAAATCGGTCACAACAATGTTTTAGGTGTCAGGGACTGGGACATGTGGCCTCACACTGCGACATGCCTGTACGTTGCAGGAAGTGTGCGGAGGGACATGACTCCAGGACCTGTCAAATAAAAATAGACGACCCTAGAATAAAGTGTGCGCTATGCGGCGAAGGGCACACCGCCAGCTACCTGGGATGCAGGGTTCATAAGAACTTCGCCCAACGCTACCGAGGCACGAATGCACCTCCAAACAAACCACAAGCTAAACCCCCAAACCGACCTGAAATCACAAGACGAGATAGGCCGGCCTACAGAAGCAAATCCCGGGAGGTGACGGCCGCCGCGACGTTCGCAAACATCGCGGCCGACACTGAGGCGCGCAGTAGTGCTCCTCTGGCGGCCGCGGTGGGACCGGAATCTTGCGGCCGTCGCTCCCCGGAAACAACCCAGGACACTCCTCCCCCTGACCAGATCCCTAACGACGGAGAATGCCCTAGGGAAGTCCTAACCCTTGCCCCAAAGACCAGTTTGCGGCGGGTGGAGGGCGCGGGCTGTCAGACCGATGGCAGACATCCTGTCACCCAAAGTCTGAGCGAAGCTGCCCCCTCGCCTGCCACAGACGATCCTGTGCTGGGAGTCATGTCCCAAACTCTGAATCTTCTCGCACAGATGATGCGGGAGATTCAGCAGCAAAATGCACAGATCCTCGCCGCCCTACAAGCAGCAGTTAAGCAGTCGCATCCCTCAGCGACTTCCCAAGCAACAACAACAGCCAAACATGGATAGACGCCCCCATATTCAAGGTCTGAAAATGTGCGTCTTTAACGCAGACGGCATCTTCAACCAAGTCATGGAGTTCCGAGAGCTCATGAAGGAGCTTAACATCGACGTTTGCATGATGTCCGAAACACACCTAAAACCGGGAGTAAAAGCGGCAGTCCCAAACTATAACAGTTACAGACGTGACAGGCCAACCGCAGGAGGCGGGGTGGCCATATACGTAAAGAGAGGGATCCCCCACCACCAGATATTCCCCCCAGCTACCCGCTCGTTAGAAACGGTAGCTGTGGAAATAGCCACAGTTACAGGCCCCCTCACAGTCGTTGCAGCTTACCGCCAACCGACCCCAACCTTAGATGAGGACGACATTCCCGCACTAGCACAAATCAGAGGCAAGCTCCTAATAGGAGGAGACCTCAATGCAAAACACGCAGACTGGCATTCTAGACTCACGACCAGAGCCGGTCGTCAACTGCAGCGACTCGCGCGAGACCACCAGTTCGACGTCTGGGGCCCAGAAGAGCCGACACACTTCCCTAAAAACGGAGGCCGGCCAGACGTCCTCGACATAGCTCTCACAAGGAGAATAACAGGCTTTGTGACTGCGAGAACAATAAATAGAATGTCCTCCGATCACAACCCAGTTATAATCGAGGTCGACGTGGGAGAAAGGGTAGCTCTCCCACAACACCAGGTGTCGTATAAGCACACGAACTGGGAGCACTTTCAGGTAAATGTCGCGTCTGAAATAGCTCGCGCCCCGCCTCCAACTGCAAATACTGCAGAACAGGCGCTTAAAGACCTCACCAACACGATCCTGCAGGCTGCTGAGGAGGCCACACCCCGGCAGCGGGAAGGCCCTCCTCCTCAAATACAACTCCCGGAGCACCTGCTTGCGCAAATTAGGCACAAAAACAGGGTCGCAAAAGAATGGAAAATAACAAGAAATCCGGCAACTAGGAGGCTGCTCAACCGTCTACAGAGAGAGTTGAAAGTAGCACTCAATGAGCACCGCAACCAGCAATGGTCCGCCCGCCTATCAGCCCTCAAAGTAGACGACAACAGCCTATGGCAAGCTACCAAGCAATTCACACGTACACGCGCGCGTATGCCACCTCTGCACGGCGAGCGTGGAAGCCTTGTCTTCAGCCCTGTCGACAAGGCCAACGCGCTCGCCGACTCGTTCGAACAACAGTTTCAACCAGCAGAGGCGCAGGACGAGGACCACGAAATCATAGTCCGTCAGCAGCTTGCAGTATTCCTTGCAGCTGAAGACGACGAGAATGAACACACTCCACTTTTCGCCCCAGAAGACGTGGCAAAAGTCATTAGGTCCCTGCCCAACAAAAAGGCCCCAGGCCACGACCGGCTCACAAACCAGTTAGTTAAGAACCTCCCGCCACTGGCAATCACACACATCGCGAACGTCTTCAACGAGATTACTCGATCCCGCGAGTTTCCAGCGTGCTGGAAACACGCGGAGGTGGTCGCGATAGCTAAACCCGGTAAGGACCCATTATTCCCACAGCACTACAGACCGATTAGTCTTCTGCCCACTCTCAGTAAAATCTACGAGCGCCTCCTAGTCACACCTATTGAGCAACACATCTCCAGAGAGCAAGTTCTGCCTGATTTCCAGTTTGGATTCAGGCAGAAACACTCCGCCCCCCAACAGATCATGAGAGTTGTTGAAGCAGCCACCGAGGCCTTCAACCGCAGAAGCTACTGTGGGATAGTGCTACTTGATGTAGCCAAGGCCTTCGATTCCGTATGGCACAATGGGTTATTGTACAAACTATACACACAAGGCTTCCCCGGGACGATAGTAAAGCTACTGAAAAGCTATCTCTCGAATAGGACATTTTCCGTCAGGGTTGACAACTCCCTGTCAACAAAAAGACGCATACGTGCAGGGGTGCCCCAGGGATCGGTGCTAGGGCCTGTCCTGTACAGCCTGTACACGGCAGACACACCCACCTCACCCCTGGTGCACACTGCACAATATGCAGATGATACAGCATTTTTCACCCGCAACCCAAACAGGGATCTGGTCACAAGACGCCTCCAAAGAGTTCTCAACGCCACAGAGGAATGGTCCAAAAGGTGGCGAATCACAATTAACAGCGGGAAAACCCAGGCAATTGTGATTACGCGCCGATTAGGACCGCGAGGACCACGCAGGCGACCACCCTTAAATCTAAGATTAAACGGCCAAGAACTGCCTTGGCGAAACACCGCAAAGTATCTAGGGGTGACCCTAGATAAGAGGCTGACATGGCAGGCGCACATCGACGACCTGCGCCGCCGAGCCAGCGCTCGCTTGAGCGTACTATACCCGGTCCTTAATACTGGTAGTGGGCTCACAGCAGACCTAGGAGTACGCATCTACTGCACCCTCATACGCCCCATAATGGAATACGCGTGCCCAGTATGGGGCTATGCGGCCAAGACGCACGTACTCAAACTCCAAAGGGTACAAAATAGGGCCCTCAAACGAGCCTTACACCTCCCCTCCCGATTCCCCACAGACGACCTTCACGCGTCTGCGGACGTAGTACGACTTCAACAACGTTTTGTTGACCTAGCTAAAGCATTCTACGAAACAGCTAGCAGGTCAACAAACCCCCTCATTAACTCACTGGGTCAATACGACCCCACCATCAAGCGCCATAAAACACCCAGGTCAATATTCTTTGACTGAACACACAATCGCCCTCCATCACATCACCCTCTCTCACCCCCATCAATTCACCATCATCATCATCACCCACAAATCGCCACAGATCAGGCAGCACAAGTTAAAGTAACAAACATGCACATAACCATACAAGACATACCACAAAAGTAAAGACACAACAATACAACCACACATTTCCCAATTGAAGTAAATGTCCGAGGACAAAAACTTCACCTCTAGTCACCCTCAAAGTCAGGGTACAAAATGTGCGAGCGGCGGCGGGCTGCGCCGGCACTCGCCGAGCGGCAGTCGAACGTTGAGCTAGTCTCCGTGCGTCTGTTACGCAAAGCCATAGGCCCCCGCTTGCACGGGTGACAATCCAGGTGCTTCTTCGGCTTCGCTTTTATTAAAGCGTTGACGGGTGCACACGTCGAAGGGCAGCACGGTCAGGCTGCACGATGAGCAAATTGTCGTGTGCGGTTTCAATCTGCGGTGACGATTCGGGGTCCCAGCAGCTCGCTGCTGGCGGCGTCGATGTCGTCTCCTCGATGTCGCGGGCCGCTTTTCCGGGCGGTTCGGGTACTTCTGCTGCCGCAGAGCCATGCTCTGCTCCCCCGAGTGTTAGGGACTCTGCAGGTCAGGGCCTGGTCACTGGCCAGTGTCCCGCGCCTGCCAGTTTGTTAGGGCCAAGCACAGCCGCCGGAAACCTAACGGTGTCGGCAACGAAGGCGGCGTCTGGCATACCCAAGGCAGCCCTCGACTTTGCTTCCACTTCCGCCCCCAACGAGATCAATAGGGCGCCTAACGCCGTCAAACAACAAACCAGCACTACGTCTTTCATTGCCAGTATGAGCAGCACCACTAATTCCCCAAATCCAGACGTTGACAGACTACTACTAGAAAACGCACAGAATAACCTCCTCCCTTATCTTGCGTCCCGCAGGCGTGAAAAAGGGAATCGTCTCCCAGTAAAAATTCTCCCGAAACCCTCTTCCAAAGCCCAACCCAAACCTACCCGCAAAACCACTCCCAACCTCAAATCCACCCTCCCACCGTCCCCTAAAGTTAAACTTTCCAGGACCCAGAAAAAGAACCGAGGCAGGCGTAAAAACCTCGTAAAGCGACTCAAAGCTTCCAGCCAATCTCCGGAAGCTGAGAACAAACAAAAGGAACACGATTCCGAATCAGATAGCCCTCTGGTTATCGATGAGTCCAGGCAGGAGCAGGAAAACGAGATAGGGGAAACCGCTACTAGCGGTGAAGGTGACGGCTTCCAACTAGCCAGAAAAACCATCCGCCAACCCACACCCCCGCCGGCCACGGAGGCTGCACCAACATCTAACCGTTTTTCCGCCATAGACGACGAACCCACGACCAATGAAGCGCCACCCCAACAACCAGTGGGCTCGCAGAAACGAGCATACCTCCCCCCAATCGTCGCTGAATTTGACAAGGATTACAAGGAGCTCTATGATCTAGTGAAGAACTCAGTAGGTGATAGATTCAAAGCCAAACCGGCAGGGGGCGATAAAATAAAGCTCACCCTCCACTCCATGGATGAATACATGGCGGTAAAACAACTCCTGAGAGATAAGAAAATACCGCACTACACTTTCCCGACCGAAAGGATCAGGAACCTAAATATAGTTATCCGCGACCTACCGCGCAAACTATCGCCCTCAGCGATAAAGGAAGACCTGATCCGCCAAAATTTCGATGTTAAGACAGTCACACAAATGAAACCACCCGGTTCAAATAACAAGTGGCCCCTCTACCTCGCCGTAATGCCAGACATACCGATAAACAAAAAGCCTATGAGGAGTGTCCTGCAGATACCCATAACCACCGAGTTGCTAAAAAAGAAAAATCGGTCTCAACAATGCTTTAGGTGCCAGGGACTGGGACACGTGGCCTCACACTGCGACATGCCTGTACGATGCAGGAAGTGTGCGGAGGGACACGACTCCAGGACCTGTCAAATTAAAATAGAAGACCCAAGAATAAAGTGTGCGCTATGCGGCGAAGGGCACACCGCCAGCTACATGGGATGCAGGGTTCATAAGAACTACGCCCAACGCTGGCGAGGCTCGAATGCACCCCCAAACAAACCCCAAGCTAAACCCCCAAACCGACCTGAAATCACAAGACGAGATAGGCCGCCCTACAGAGGCAAATCGCGTGAGGTGACGGCCGCCGCGACGTTCGCAAACATCGCGGCCGACACTGAGGCGCGCAGTAGCGCCCCTCTGCCGGCCGAGATGGGACCGGAATCTTGCGGCCGACTCTCCCCGGAAACAACCCAGGACACTCCTCTCCTTGACCAGATCCCTGACGACGGAGAATGCCCTAGGGAAGTCCTAACCCCTGCCCCAAAGACCAGTCTGCGGCGGGCAGAGGGCGCGGACCGTCAGACCGCTGGCAGACATCCTGTCACTCAAAGTCTGAGCGAAGCTGCGCCCTCGCCCTCCACAGACGATCCTGTGCTGGGAGTCATGTCCCAAACTCTGAATCTTCTCGCGCAGATGATGCGGGAGATTCAGCAGCAAAATGCACAGATCCTCGCCGCCCTACAAGCAGCAGTTAAGCAGTCGCATCCCTCAGCGACTTCCCAAGCAACAACAACAGCCAAACATGGATAGACGCCCCCATATCCAAGGTCTGAAAATGTGCGTCTTTAACGCAGACGGCATCTTCAACCAAGTCATGGAGTTCCGAGAGCTCATGAAGGAGCTTAATATCGACGTTTGCATGATGTCAGAAACACACCTAAAACCGGGAGTAAAAGCGGCAGTCCCAAACTATAACAGTTACAGACGAGACAGGCCAACCGCAGGAGGCGGGGTGGCCATATACGTAAAGAGAGGGATCCCCCATCACCAGATATTCCCCCCAGCTACCCGCTCGTTAGAAACGGTAGCTGTGGAAATAGCCACAGTTACAGGCCCCCTCACAGTCGTTGCAGCTTACCGCCAACCGACCCCAACCTTAGATGAGGACGACATTCCCGCACTAGCACAAATCAGAGGCAAGCTCCTAATAGGAGGAGACCTCAATGCAAAACACGCAGACTGGCATTCTAGACTCACGACCAGAGCCGGTCGTCAACTGCAGCGACTCGCGCGAGACCACCAGTTCGACGTCTGGGGCCCAGAAGAGCCGACACACTTCCCTAAAAACGGAGGCCGGCCAGACGTCCTTGACATAGCTCTCACAAGGAGAATAACAGGCTTCGTGACTGCGAGAACAATAAATAGAATGTCCTCCGATCACAACCCAGTTATAATCGAGGTCGACGTGGGAGAAAGGGTAGCTCTCCCACAACACCAGGTGTCGTATAAGCACACGAACTGGGAGCACTTTCAGGTAAATGTCGCTTCTGAAATAGCTCGCGCCCCGCCTCCAACTGCAGATACTGCAGAACAGGCGCTTAAAGACCTTACCAACACGATCCTGCAGGCTGCTGAGGAGGCCACACCCCGGCAGCGGGAAGGCCCTCCTCCTCAAATACAACTCCCGGAGCACCTGCTTGCGCAAATTAGGCACAAAAACAGGGTCGCAAAAGAATGGAAAATAACAAGAAATCCGGCAACTAGGAGGCTGCTCAACCGTCTACAGAGAGAGTTGAAAGTAGCACTCAATGAGCACCGCAACCAGCAATGGTCTGCCCGCCTATCAGCCCTCAAAGTAGACGACAACAGCCTATGGCAAGCTACCAAGCAATTCACACGTACACGCGCGCGTATGCCACCTCTGCACGGCGAGCGTGGAAGCCTTGTCTTCAGCCCTGTCGACAAGGCCAACGCGCTCGCCGACTCGTTCGAACAACAGTTTCAACCAGCAGAGGCGCAGGACGAGGACCACGAAATCATAGTCCGTCAGCAGCTTGCAGTATTCCTTGCAGCTGAAGACGACGAGAATGAACACACTCCACTTTTCGCCCCAGAAGACGTGGCAAAAGTCATTAGGTCCCTGCCCAACAAAAAGGCCCCAGGCCACGACCGGCTCACAAACCAGTTAGTTAAGAACCTCCCGCCACTGGCAATTACACACATCGCGAACGTCTTCAACGAGATTACTCGATCCCGCGAGTTTCCAGCGTGCTGGAAACACGCGGAGGTGGTCGCGATAGCTAAACCCGGTAAGGACCCATTATTCCCACAGCACTACAGACCGATTAGTCTTCTGCCCACTCTCAGTAAAATCTACGAGCGCCTCCTAATCACACCTATTGAGCAACACATCTCCAGAGAGCAAGTTCTGCCTGATTTCCAGTTTGGATTCAGGCAGAAACACTCCGCCCCCCAACAGATCATGAGAGTTGTTGAAGCAGCCACCGAGGCCTTCAACCGCAGAAGCTACTGTGGGATAGTGCTACTTGATGTAGCCAAGGCCTTCGATTCCGTATGGCACAATGGGTTATTGTACAAACTATACACACAAGGCTTCCCCGGGACGATAGTAAAGCTGCTGAAAAGCTATCTCTCGAATAGGACATTTTCCGTCAGGGTTGACAACTCCCTGTCAACAAAAAGACGCATACGTGCAGGGGTGCCCCAGGGATCGGTGCTAGGGCCTGTCCTGTACAGCCTGTACACGGCAGACACACCCACCTCACCCCTGGTGCACACTGCACAATATGCAGATGATACAGCATTTTTCACCCGCAACCCAAACAGGGATCTGGTCACAAGACGCCTCCAAAGAGTTCTCAACGCCACAGAGGAATGGTCCAAAAGGTGGCGCATCACAATAAACAGCGGGAAAACGCAGGCAATTGTGATTACGCGCCGATTAGGACCGCGAGGACCACGCAGGCGACCACCCTTAAATCTAAGATTAAACGGCCAAGAACTCCCTTGGCGAAACACCGCAAAGTATCTAGGGGTGACCTTAGATAAGAGGCTGACATGGCAGGCGCACATCGATGACCTGCGCCGCCGAGCCAGCGCTCGCTTGAGCGTACTATACCCAGTCCTTAATACCAGTAGTGCGCTAACAGCAGACCTAGGAGTACGCGTCTACTGCACCCTCATACGCCCCATAATGGAATACGCGTGCCCAGTATGGGGCTATGCGGCCAAGACGCACGTACTCAAACTCCAAAGGGTTCAAAATAGGGCCCTCAAACGAGCCTTACACCTCCCCTCCCGATTCCCCACAGACGACCTACACGCGTCTGCGGACGTAATTCGACTACAACAGCGCTTTGCCGACCTGGCTAAAGCGTTCTACGAAACAGCCAGCAGGTCAACAAACCCCCTCATCAATTCACTGGGTCAATATGACCCCACCATCAAGCGTCACAAAACTCCCAGGTCAATACTCTTTGACTGAACACACACTCGCCCACCATCACATCACCCTCTCTCAGCCCCCATCAACTCGCCAACATCATCACCCAAAAACCGCCATAGATCAGGCAGTACAAGTTAAGTAGCAAATACGCACATAAACACACAAGACATACCGCAAAAGTAAAGACACAACACAACAATCACACATTCCCAATTCGAAGTAAATGTCCAAGGACAAAAACTTCACCACTAGTCACCCTGAAGGCCAGGGTACAAAAGGTGCGAGCGCGCGGCTGCGCCGGCACGCACTCCGCTGCTCGACTCGCTGCCGCTCGCACCGGTCGTTTTCGTTTCCGTTTCGTGTGCACCGTCGCTAGCCCATCGCCATGTCCGGACGCGGAAAGGGAGGCAAAGTCAAGGGCAAGTCAAAGTCCCGCTCAAGCAGGGCTGGGCTCCAGTTCCCGGTCGGCAGAATCCACCGCCTCCTGCGCAAGGGAAACTACGCAGAGCGCGTCGGCGCCGGGGCGCCCGTCTACCTCGCCGCCGTCATGGAGTACCTCGCGGCTGAGGTGCTCGAGCTGGCCGGAAACGCGGCCCGCGACAACAAGAAGACGCGCATCATCCCGCGCCACCTGCAGCTTGCCATCCGCAACGACGAGGAGCTCAACAAGCTCCTGTCGGGCGTCACCATCGCACAGGGTGGTGTCCTGCCCAACATCCAGGCCGTCCTGCTGCCAAAGAAGACCGAGAAGAAGGCCTAAAGGAGGCCAGGCAATCGCAGCCGCCGCGTGCTCCCCTGCACGCAACGCGCTTTGCCGGCTCGGCCCACAACAATCGGCCCTTTTCAGGGCCACCACACAAACCTACGTCCAAAGCAAAATTTCAGTCGTCCTCGCCGCACCTTGTTTTGTTTTTTAACTTTGCACTTTCACAGCACAGCCGCCGCCGGCGCACGTCCGCCATCTTGTCGTCCACACAGCCCGTGTGGCCCAACACACACACACACACACATTTTGCACGGTCGCAGTCGCCTTCCAAACGACAACGGCAGCAATAATGACCATTGTTAAAGGGAGGCGTGTCGACACACCGCCCTCCACTCCCGCGCGCAACGGCCGTCGACACGAACGAAACAGCTGATCCGGCCGCCTTGCCTCGGAAACCCCAACGCCGCCGCAAACACACAGAGCCAAACCACGCAAGCAAATAATCACCGCCTCTCGCACAACAACACACAGCCCGCCATCTCCGTCGCGATCGATACAAAGACACACAAACGAAGCAGCTCCACACACAGCCAGCCACATGACACGTTTCCTTTCCTTCTCCCCTCCCAGTCACATCACGTCGCTCACAAACGGAAAGAAAGAAACAAAGAAAGAAAGAGAGAGAGAAACAAACAAACAACACAGCGCACACACGCAGCAACAACACAGACTCTTTCGCACTTTTCAACTTCCGAACAGTGTGGTGGCCCTGAAAAGGGCCGTTTTCTAGTCTCTCCCACCCACAAGCACGGCCGCGGGAAGGCCAGCGCCCGCTGCGACGCAGCCTAACCGCCGAAACCGTACAGGGTGCGCCCCTGCCTCTTCAGGGCGTACACCACGTCCATGGCCGTCACAGTCTTGCGCTTGGCGTGCTCAGTGTACGTCACCGCGTCGCGGATCACGTTCTCCAGGAACACCTTCAGCACCCCGCGGGTCTCCTCGTAGATCAGACCAGAGATGCGCTTCACGCCGCCCCTGCGAGCCAGGCGGCGGATGGCGGGCTTCGTGATGCCCTGGATGTTGTCGCGCAACACCTTGCGGTGCCGCTTGGCGCCACCCTTGCCGAGCCCCTTTCCTCCCTTGCCGCGGCCTGTCATCCTTCCTTCCTCGGGCAAAGCAAAACGTGCACAAACAGCAGCTGCAGCGGCTGGAGAGTCGGCTACGGTCTGCGCCCAGCGCGCCCGCCGCCCCCCTATATAGACTCTGGCCCGCCCTCCCCCCACCACGCGCAACCGAGGGCATATAAGCGCAGCACGGAGGCGCGCGGGCCCGTTGTCAAGGCAGCACCGGACGCCGCGCCGCACCTAACCTCCACGCACGCCGCTCCGCTACCGCTACCGCCATGGCCCGCACAAAGCAAACGGCCCGCAAGTCCACCGGCGGAAAGGCGCCGCGCAAACAGCTCGCCACCAAGGCGGCGAGGAAGAGCGCGCCCGCCACCGGAGGCGTCAAGAAGCCCCACCGCTACAGGCCGGGCACCGTCGCCCTGCGAGAAATCAGGCGCTACCAGAAGAGCACAGAGCTGCTCATCCGCAAGCTGCCATTCCAGCGCCTAGTGCGCGAGATCGCCCAGGACTTCAAGACCGACCTGCGCTTCCAGAGCTCCGCAGTCATGGCCCTGCAGGAGGCCAGCGAGGCCTACCTCGTCGGCCTCTTCGAAGACACCAACCTGTGCGCAATCCACGCCAAGCGCGTCACCATCATGCCCAAGGACATCCAGCTCGCGCGCCGCATCCGCGGCGAGCGCGCCTAAACCGCGCCGCGGCACCGCACCGCACAAACAAAAACGGCCCTTTTCAGGGCCACTAACATCTCTCCGTCGCGAGCAACCTTTGTCGGTCGCCTGCCTCTCGCCCCGCAACCCAAAAACAAAAACCACCACTTCCCGTCCGTCCGCCACACCCGCTCACTCTGCCTGCCTGCTAGCAGCGCGCAACAATCACACATCATCCCTCCCCGGCGCACAATACCCAACGGCCGACGTCACACCGCACGGGTGGCTGGCCGGCCGCCGCTTTCGTTTCGAAAACAAAAACAAAAACACCCGCACTCCACTCCGACGGCCAACGGCCAGGCAGGCGCGCTCGTTCGCTCTACACGCCACCGAAATCCCCCGCCGACTCCTTCCCACATCTCAACGTGCCCCCCGTTGCAAAACATAACACACACAAAGGAACAAAACAAAGACCAGACACGACTCGACAAGACGACAGACATCCGAGAAGAACGAACGCAGGCAAGCCAACCAACGTATTCAAACAAAACAACAACGTGACAGAAAACCAACCGTCGGCCGCCGCCACAAACACGGCGACAATCAACCACGACAACAACAACAACACCGCTTACCGCTACCGCCGCCCACACCCGCCACCGACCCCCGCAATCCAACCACCGCGGCACGCAAACAGCATCCCCACGGGCATACAGACAGACCCCCACACCAAACGCAACACGACAATCAAAACCTTCCCCGACGTGCTTTGATGGCCCTGAGAAGGGCCGTTTTGGGCCGCGCGTCTCTTGCGCGCCACTAGACGACGACGGGGGGTGGGGACGACGGAGCCAAGCGCCAAACCCTTCCTTTCCCATCTCTTTCTCCTCTACTCTACTTCTTCTTCTTGGGCGAAGCCTTCGCCTTAGACGGCGTCGTCGCCTTCTTCGGGCGCGGCGCCTTCGGCTTCTTCGTCGGAACCTTGGCGGCCTTCTTCGCCTTCGACGGCGACTTGGCCTTGGCCGGCTTGGCCGCAGCCGCCTTCTTCGCACCCGCGGGAGCGGCCGACGCCGCAGACGCCTTCTTGGCGGCGCCCGCCTTCCGACCGGTCGCCGCCTTCACGCCACCAGCCTTCTTTGCGCCGGCCGCACGGGCGCCCTTCTTCTCCTTGCTGGCCGGAGCGGCGCGCTTCTTCTTGGCACCGCCAGCACGAGCCTTGCCGCCCTCGGCCGCCCCCCCGCCGCCGCCGGCGCCGGCAAGCTTGAACGAGCCGGACGCGCCCTTCCCCTTCGTCTGCACCAGCTCGCCCGCCACGACGGCCGACTTGAGGTACTTCTTGATAAACGGCGCCAGCTTCTCCGCGTCCAGCTTGTAGTGCGCGGCTATGTACTTCTTGATCGCCTGCAGCGACGACCCGCCGCGCTCCTTCAGACTCTTGATGGCGGCCGTCACCATCTCAGAGGTGCGCGGGTGCGCAGGCTTGGCGCGCGGCTTCTTCGCAGACGACGCAGACTTGGCCTTCTTCGTAGTGCCGGTGGCGGCGGGTGCCGCAGCAGTCTCGTTCGTAGCCGCCTGATCTGCCATTTCGACGACGCGCGTAACACACAGCGAGAGCGAGCGGGACGGCAGGCACGCAAGCACAGCACAGCAGCAGAGCAGAGAATCACAAGGCCCAGCCAGTGTCGCGGGCGGGCGCGGACGGCCGAGAGAGCGGCCGCCACTCTGCGCGCCGCCGCGCCGCGCCTCCCGCGCTTGCTACCGCCCAACGTCCGACAGCCTGTGCGGAGCAGCCCCAAACCTGCGCCACAACCGCCCGCGCCTTTCAAACCACCGAGGATGGGGCTACACACAGCCACACCACAGTCGCCAACCAGTCGCCACGGCAGCGCCGCAAACCACGGCCAAACTGCAGCTACCGCGCGCTACAGCCTGGGTCGGCCCGCCGAGAATCGCCGCCCCCGCCCAAATGCCGCCCCCACAGCCCCAGCCGACGACCCGCCACAATGGCCAAACCTTCGGCAAAACTCCCACACCGTCGCCGCGGCAGCCCGGCCAGCGCGGCCGGCGCCACAGCCACACAAGCCGAGGCGTGCGGCGATGACGGCCGTGCAAACGCGCCTCCGCCGCCCCATCGCCTTCCGTCGCCCTCCCGCCGTTTCCCGATCGGCCCGCAGCCGTCGGGCCACATCGCGCGCCGTCCTCCTCCTCTCGCCGGCCAACATTCACAGCCGTTTCTCACCAATTGCCCGCCGCAAACGGACGCCGCCTGCGCAACAGGCGCCGCCGCCCCTCGCCGCTTCCGACCCAACCCCTCGACCGAGGCAAACCGCAATCCGAATCTACAGACCAACCCAATCTGCCGTCAAGCACACACGACAGCCGACCTTACACGTTACGCGTTACACATTACGTTTACACGTCTACGTTAGGTTAGGTTAGGTGGACGTGGGTTAGGTTAAGGGGACTTGGGTTAGGTTAAGCGTCAAACTTAGGTTAAGCATTCAAACACGTCAGGCGTCAGAGGTTAGGTTAGGTTAGGTTACACGTTAGGTTAAGGGGTCAGTGCTAGGTTAAGAAGCGTCAAACGTAGGTTAAAAAAGCGTTCAAACGTGAGGCGTGAGCCGGACAGCTTACCTTACGTAGACGTTAGGGGCTCACAGGCTGAGCTCACCTCGCCACACCACAGGTTAGGTTCGGTTCGGTTCGCTCGGCTCAGCGTAAAGCGCCGAGGTCAGGGTTACGTTCGTTCACCTTCGGGCGCCACACTTTCGGTTGAAAGGTCGCGACGGGACGACGTCGGCACGCACGCCGCAAACGAACAAAAACGTACAGACGACGTCGGAAACCGCCGACAGACGGGGGAGCAGCACGACCACGACCAGACACCGAGCGCGAACGAGACACACGCGAACCACCCCCACCGGCCAAAGGGCACCACACAACAACCCAGAGCACCACGTGTCGACACCAGAGCAACCCGCCGCTCACGCGACATGGCTGGCACCGAAGGGCAACCGCCCGCAACTGCGCTTTCCGCGCCGGCCCGGATGCACGTCGTGCTACAACAACACCACTACCGTACACAGCCGCTGTTCACAACATCACTATCAATGGCGCGCCCGCGGCTCGCCGCCGTCGCAGTCGCAGCCCCAACGCCAGCACTTTTGCACCACCATTCACACGCACCGCAACACAGCTCGCCGACACAGCCGAACAAAACAAACACCACACAACAACAGCAACAACAACGCCGCCGCCTCTACTTGTGCCGGCGACCCACCCCGCCGATGGCGCACCTTTCGCCAGCCGGCAATCGACACACACGCACCCACCCACCGGGGCCCAGTGCAAAAAAAAAAAAAAAAAAAAAAAAAAAAAAAACACACAAAAACAAAAAAACCAAACAACACAAACGACACGGGAAGCGCACACCGCCACTTCGCGCGCACGCCACCAACCAGTCGTCGTCTCAAAATAACAAACACAAACAAAATAAACTAACAACTAGGGCAACACAAAACAAAAACGCCTCGCACGAACCGAACCGCCCACAAAAAGGACAAGCACACGCACAGCCTCTGCTGACGACCACGACGCAGCGGCACGCTGCTCCTGTCCCGCGCCCCGCGCCCCGCGCCCCACTCGATTCACAACTCACGCGACACCGTCAACGACGGGCTCGCTTCCCGCAACCTACCACCTTTCCGCCACGACGCACAGCCCCAGCCCCACCCGACGACTGCACTTTCACCACCGCCTCCCCCTTCCCCCCCAAAACACACACACACACACACACACACACACACACACACACAGCCAGCCAAAAACGCACTCGCGACCCACACATGCACGTGCATCGGCACACGCCAACCAGTCAACGTCGACAACCACACGCAAGGCTCGAAACGAAAACGAAACCGGCGTCCTTCCACGTTGCCATCAAGCTACGCGACACAAGACACAAGGAACCAACACAACAGCCGGCCCCACTAATTCCCACTCTCACGCCGCAAAAAGCACACCGACACCGCCAAACACGCACGCACATTCCCCTTCGCACTGACACCACCGACCGGCTCGCTACCACACACCTCTCGGCAGCCGTTTTCACGCCAATTCGCCACACCGCCCACACAGTCGACAAGCGCCCGCCCTGTACGGCACACGCAACGACGCAGCGCAGCAAAGGGCGCCCGCAACACATACCTCTCCGCCGCCCGACGCGCCAACCGCCACGCCACACCACACCGCACCGCCAGCCACTCGCAAATTGTGCACTGCCACCAGCCACACGTCCAACACGCCGCGCCGCCTCCGGCCACCCGCCAGGGGGCGCTCACGTCCGCGACAACAGCGCGGCCCGCCGGGCCGGGCCGAACCGAACCGAGCCGCCGCTGCTCTGCACTCGGCACGGCCACACCCTGCTGCAGACCGGGCTCGTCCCTCTGTACGCGTCTGCCTGCGCATCAACACAACACGACCTTTTGTTTTTTTTTTTTCTCTCTCTACCGCCATCCCTTCTTCTCGCGTTTTACTCGTTGTTGCAGCAGCGGCGCACACCTACACATCCACAGCCCCAGCCGAGCCGGCCTCACCTCAGGGCCCGCCGCCAGCGTCTCCTCCTCGGGCACAGGTGCGGTGCTGTGGCCGCCCATCCAACCGCATTGCTGGCCGTCCAGCCACCAGGCGTTCCCACTGCCGCGAGCCACGCCGCGCACCGACCCTGCTGCAGAAAACGAAGCATAGCCAGAGACCGACCGATACACAAAGCAAGCCGTCGCCTCGCCTCTTGTCCTTCCTGCCTTCCTTCCGCCCCCGCCCTTCTCACACCACCGCCTCTCCACTTTCGCCCCCCCCTCCTTTTTTTTTTTTTTTTTGTTTTCTTCTTTCTTTCTTTCTTTCTTTGGCCCTCTCTCCTTCCCGCCATGGCGGTTACGGCACCGCGCTGCAGCGGCAGATTTTTTTGCGCCCACACGCCTACTCCTACCACCATTAACCTTGCCCTGCCCTGCCCTGCCCTGCCCTGCCCTGCCCATCAACGTCGCAGTCGAACCGACGCTTGCCAACACACTGCCCACGTTCCTTTCTCTTTTCGGCCTACGCCCATTACGCGCCGCCGCCACAGCACCTTCCCTTCCCACAACACACCGACGTCATCACACGCACCCAAAACAGGGGCCACGACCGTGTTCCTCGCCCACTCCCATCCCGCACGGTACGCACATTCCCAACTACTACCGCGCACCCTCCCTTTCCAATCTGTGTGTCTCTGTGTCTGTGTCCTGTCCGCGCGTGACGCCTCTCAACATCCGCCGTCCCCCGTCCCGTTTTCGCCCCCATGCCGTCGTCGCGCCGCCTCCTCCCCGTCCACCGCCGCCCCTGTCCGCCCCGCACCACACCATACACCGCTGCTTGTCCCGGCCGTTGCCACCAAAGGCGCCGACCGCAAACGCGCCACGCCGCAGCCCCCGTGCGTCTCGCGCTCGCTTGCATCTCCGTGCCGACGCTGCCTCTCTTCCCGCTCGCACTCGACCTCGACAACACAGTCTTTGGCTCCGCCACTGCGTGTTCCGGTGGTACGCACGCTGCAACACGTATGTATTCATTACCAGAGCGATGGCGAGGCATGACAGCATCTCTGTCTGACCAGAGAGTTCTTTATCGCTGCTAGTCGGCGCTTGGACCGCGCCAGACGACAGTAGTGGCACGCACCGGGTCGCCAGGAACAGTTGTTATATATATATTGTAGCGCGAGTCGGGAGAGGTAGTAGTCGGTCGACAGTAGTAGCGGGTGGACGGTTGTACTGAGCGGGCGTCGGCGGCGTGCTCTGCTCGTCTCGCGACTCTGGTCACGGTTCGGGACGATGTATAGTCTATTGTGTTATAATCAAAAGGTGGTGTGACGCTGCATTGCGCAAATCTGATAACGTATGTTCATTGTACTTATTTTGTTCAACAACAAAAGCCCCACTATTACTTTTTTTCTAAAGTAACTTTTGTCTCTTAACGAAAAACATTCACTTTTTAAAGACTACTTCCTATGGCATTTCCCTCCAAGGAGTGCAATTAATTACCAGCCAGCACTCATTCATTGCACACAGCTGTGTAAGGGGTATCTACAATTGAGGAGCGGATATAAATGCAATTTTTTTTTTTTTTTTGTTTTTTTTTTTTTTTTTTTTTTTTTGTGTGTGTGTGTGTGTTGTAACCTCCCAGCAAAATTTAAAATAATGGACAATGTTATTTACGGATGCTAATGGACATTGCGCTAATTGTAACCTCGCCCACAATGAGAGGTATTGAAAATGGCAACAAAAATGTGAAATTCGCAATCTGACTCAAATATAAAGTCTTCACACAACATTTAAAAAAGTCCGTTCAGTGACAAGAAACTTCAATTAAACCGAAATATCGGTCTTTGGCCCTGTGCAAAACAATCAGAATTAAAGTCTTACCTCCGAATAAATGGATGTCACATTTCTGCTCTGGTTGTTGCGCAGCGCTTGGAGGAACTGCATTGCAAATAATAATATTCTCTTTTTTTGTGATTTTAGTGACATTTTTCTTCAAAGAAGTGGAATGAAATGTGAAGTGCAACGAACTCTTTAGTTCAATAAACAATTAAATGTTTGAAAAATGCTTTTGAAATAAAAATTATTATTGGGGAACTTGTTGGAGAATAATTACAATAAATACAATTTTTCATTATCTAATGATTATATTAATTAACAGTATACCTTATTCACCATCTTGACCAGTGTTGCCGACCGCCTACATCACACAACCGCGCTCGGCTGCTACTACTGACCGACCGCTCTGCATGACGACTATTAGCGTACTGCACGCGACGACTACTGACAGAGTACAGCCCTCAACTACACATAGCTACGGACTCGCAACGACTACTGACTGACTGAGAACCGCTCGCAACACTCGCGCAGTCCAGCGCAAACTCTCTGGTCACAGATGCTACAATGTCTCGCCATCGCTACTATGTTACATACGTGTTTCAGTGTCTTTTTCATTGGGGTAACGATCTTTGGCTCTTTTTATTCTGAATACAGGGCCAAAGGTCAACGCTGCTGCCCTTATACAATTTATCAGGTTTCATTATGTCTGTTGCAATGTTACATACGGTTCACTCTTTCATTAATATTATCGTTGGGTTTGTTTTGTAGGGACGTTAACATTCTGGCACATTTTTATTATCATCGGACTCTCTGCTATTTGTGCAGGGAGGTTATACCTGGGTCCATTTCCATTTTAATATTGATAGACTTTTTGTTTTCTCGTTGTTTTTCCTTCTTTTTTTTTTGTTTTGTTTTTCCCGCTCTCACCACCACCGCCGCATCACGCCTTCCGTTTTCTTGGTTTCTTTTCTGTTCTTCAACTGCTTCAACATCACCGCGCCCCATTTCCACACCACAGCCATCAGCCTCCAAGACGGGCGGGCGCAGTGTGCCATTTCCGGCGCACAAGCACACCCGTACGGTACTCTCCTCGCCCCCACGCCACCAACAACACAGCGACCACGCGGCTTTCAGGCATGGCACGGCACCGGCGAAATGCGCCGCCCCCGCCCCTCCGCGCATCCGTCCGTCTCGCCACGTTCACTGACAGCCGCGTCTGCGGCTACACCACGACAACCACAACACAACACCGCTCCCCTCCCTGGCAACTCACATTGTTTTTCTCCTCCTCTTTTGCACAAACCACAACGCCGAGCACAGGCGCAAGCCACCCACACCGCGCCCCTCCCCGTCCCGTCTTTGGCCGCCGCTCCTCGTTTGCCCCCTCCCATCTCCCGAAATGCCATGCCAGCAGCGTTACGCATGCCCCTCCCCTGTCCACACAACACTACCGCCTAACGAACAGCCTTCCGGGCCACATGCAGGGCACGCCCACCTCCAAACACTGCCAATTCACGGACGCACGCACACACACACTCACTTTCTCGACACCTTTCTGTACGGAGGGTGCGTCATCTCGACCGTGACAGAGTGACGGCAACTATCGACGATCCATTTCCCCCCAATGGTAAAACATGTCCACTAACACCTACATACATCATTCACGTACACAGACAATAGCATACACACAATGGGAGGGCACACGAACATGGACGGCACGGCACTGTCATACACTCTTCCTCAGAACCATATCAACAAACGTTACGTACATCCGGGAAAGCGAAAGCGAAAGCAAAAGCAAAGGCAAAGCCCAATGCAGCCGTCAAAGGTAACGTTCACCACGGCAGACACTTGCAGCCGCGCCGCCGTTAAACGCATTTCAGTGCGGCTCCAATACGCCTCCGACACGGGAACGTTCCGTTGCTCTACGAATGCGTTTCTCCCCTTTTTCCCTTCCTCTCTCTTTTGCCCCCCCTCCTTGCACTCTTGCCTCATTCCTCACGTTCTGCCCAGACATTCGACCGATCAAAGTCAACCTTTCGTTACCGTTCTCAGCGCGACGGTGTACAACAGTATGACGGGTGTGCCCAAGACTTCGGTTCAGTTGCGTGACGCCCGTCTATCGCGCCGATCGACAGTTACTCAGGGGGCGACGGATCGGACCACGTCACCGACACACAAAACACTTTCAAACAAACAAATACGCACCGGATGGACACAGACAAACACGTGTACAGACATTCGCCAAACAAACGACCGCCGCCGCCGCCGCCGCCGCCGCCGTCGTCGTCTAGCGTCGCGCTTACTGTACTGCACTGGACACGCGTGCATCTTGAATGACGACATCGGTGTGCGTGCGTCGTACGCAATCAGTCAGACACGGCTATCAAACATCAGAGTCGAATGGTACATCATCGTGCGTGTTCGCCGTACACGTACAGTACAATACAACAACAATGCGTCTTAATGGCACGTTCATTTCAACGTCACTCACACACCTCCACGCTGCAGTTACGTCGCACCATTGTCAAACTCGGCGTACAGCAAAGGGAATAGTGGGCGGCAAAAAAAAAAAAAAACAACCAAACAAAAACATTTCACATTTCACCCTCGCCATGTATGATGTGCAAAAAAACAAACCCGCAAACGGCCGTCGTTACGGTGACACAAAAGTCGCCGATCGCACAGTCCCCCCTCGCAGACGGGTAACACACACACACACACCAACAACACCAATGGGTCAAAAACCACGCCAACGAGGCGTGCCACCATTCCACGCCACGGCGACCAACCTCGTGGCCGTACCCCGCGCAACACGCTTTGACGCGCCCCCCCACCCACAATCAAAATGCACACATACATCACAGCCGTCCACACAAACAACAACAACAATTCCGCCCTTCCCGCAAAAGGCAAGTTGGTGGCCCTGAAAAGGGCCGTTTTGCCGCTCTCGCAACGGAGGAGCCTTCTCCATCCTTCCTTCCATTCCAGAGCCACCTCCTTACTTGGAGCTCGTGTACTTGGTCACCGCCTTCGTGCCCTCGCTCACGGCGTGCTTGGCCAGCTCGCCAGGCAGCAACAGCCGCACAGCGGTCTGGATCTCGCGGGACGTGATGGTCGAGCGCTTGTTGTAGTGCGCCAGCCGAGAAGCCTCGGCCGCAATGCGCTCGAAAATGTCGTTCACGAAGCTGTTCATGATGCTCATCGCCTTCGACGAGATGCCCGTGTCAGGGTGCACCTGCTTCAGCACCTTGTAGATGTAGATGGCATAGCTCTCCTTCCTCTTGCGCTTCTTCTTCTTGTCGCCCTTCGAAATGTTCTTCTGCGCCTTGCCAGCCTTCTTGGCGGCCTTCCCGCTAGTCTTGGGCGGCATCTCGAACCAACGTACGGCAGCAGCAACACCAGTACCAAGCGCTCCGCTCTAGTCAGCGTCTCCCCACACAGTGGCACCCGCCGCCAGCCGCCGCCGCACCTTTACCAGCTCGCCCTGTTGCGGCCGCCGACCAATGGGGCGCGCGCGCAACCGGCCGCCGCACCCGAGCCCATAAAGCACCCCCACCCCGGCTGCGCCGGCACGCACTCCGCTGCTCGACTCGCTGCCGCTCGCACCGGTCGTTTTCGTTTCCGTTTCGTGTGCACCGTCGCTAGCCCATCGCCATGTCCGGACGCGGAAAGGGAGGCAAAGTCAAGGGCAAGTCAAAGTCCCGCTCAAGCAGGGCTGGGCTCCAGTTCCCGGTCGGCAGAATCCACCGCCTCCTGCGCAAGGGAAACTACGCAGAGCGCGTCGGCGCCGGGGCGCCCGTCTACCTCGCCGCCGTCATGGAGTACCTCGCGGCTGAGGTGCTCGAGCTGGCCGGAAACGCGGCCCGCGACAACAAGAAGACGCGCATCATCCCGCGCCACCTGCAGCTTGCCATCCGCAACGACGAGGAGCTCAACAAGCTCCTGTCGGGCGTCACCATCGCACAGGGTGGTGTCCTGCCCAACATCCAGGCCGTCCTGCTGCCAAAGAAGACCGAGAAGAAGGCCTAAAGGAGGCCAGGCAATCGCAGCCGCCGCGTGCTCCCCTGCACGCAACGCGCTTTGCCGGCTCGGCCCACAACAATCGGCCCTTTTCAGGGCCACCACACAAACCTACGTCCAAAGCAAAATTTCAGTCGTCCTCGCCGCACCTTGTTTTGTTTTTTAACTTTGCACTTTCACAGCACAGCCGCCGCCGGCGCACGTCCGCCATCTTGTCGTCCACACAGCCCGTGTGGCCCAACACACACACACACACACATTTTGCACGGTCGCAGTCGCCTTCCAAACGACAACGGCAGCAATAATGACCATTGTTAAAGGGAGGCGTGTCGACACACCGCCCTCCACTCCCGCGCGCAACGGCCGTCGACA
>NW_025726731.1:0-49327 GCF_021461395.2 Schistocerca americana
GTAGTTTGCTTTGATATAGGACCGTGTGGCGACGTAAAAAAATACTAGTTTCCACAGTAGAATGAAAGGAGAGTATCGGAAAGTGGTTAATTTGTAATTACATGTGACGAAGAAGTAGCTTTTGCGTGAGTTTGTGTAATCGGTTTTTCTTTTCGGTTTGCATTTGCGTCTTTGAGTGCGTTTTTGCCTGGGACAGTAAGATGGTATCGAGCTGAAATTGATATCACGTACTGAGGTCAGTAGTCGCTTGGCGGTGTCAGAGTTTGAAAATTGTAAGTGAAGGCATCGAGGAGTTACGGACGTTTATGCAGCATGATTTGAAACACGAAGAGCAGAGACGCGCCGCACCGCGCCGCCTGGCCCAGTGAGCGTAGTTTGCTTTGATATAGGACCGTGTGGCGACGTAAAAAAATACTAGTTTCCACAGTAGAATGAAAGGAGAGTATCGGAAAGTGGTTAATTTGTAATTACATGTGACGAAGAAGTAGCTTTTGCGTGAGTTTGTGTAATCGGTTTTTCTTTTCGGTTTGCATTTGCGTCTTTGAGTGCGTTTTTGCCTGGGACAGTAAGATGGTATCGAGCTGAAATTGATATCACGTACTGAGGTCAGTAGTCGCTTGGCGGTGTCAGAGTTTGAAAATTGTAAGTGAAGGCATCGAGGAGTTACGGACGTTTATGCAGCATGATTTGAAACACGAAGAGCAGAGACGCGCCGCGCCGCGCCGCCTGGCCCAGTGAGCGTAGTTTGCTTTGATATAGGACCGTGTGGCGACGTAAAAAAATACTAGTTTCCACAGTAGAATGAAAGGAGAGTATCGGAAAGTGGTTAATTTGTAATTACATGTGACGAAGAAGTAGCTTTTGCGTGAGTTTGTGTAATCGGTTTTTCTTTTCGGTTTGCATTTGCGTCTTTGAGTGCGTTTTTGCCTGGGACAGTAAGATGGTATCGAGCTGAAATTGATATCACGTACTGAGGTCAGTAGTCGCTTGGCGGTGTCAGAGTTTGAAAATTGTAAGTGAAGGCATCGAGGAGTTACGGACGTTTATGCAGCATGATTTGAAACACGAAGAGCAGAGACGCGCCGCGCCGCGCCGCGCCGCCTGGCCCAGTGAGCGTAGTTTGCTTTGATATAGGACCGTGTGGCGACGTAAAAAAATACTAGTTTCCACAGTAGAATGAAAGGAGAGTATCGGAAAGTGGTTAATTTGTAATTACATGTGACGAAGAAGTAGCTTTTGCGTGAGTTTGTGTAATCGGTTTTTCTTTTCGGTTTGCATTTGCGTCTTTGAGTGCGTTTTTGCCTGGGACAGTAAGATGGTATCGAGCTGAAATTGATATCACGTACTGAGGTCAGTAGTCGCTTGGCGGTGTCAGAGTTTGAAAATTGTAAGTGAAGGCATCGAGGAGTTACGGACGTTTATGCAGCATGATTTGAAACACGAAGAGCAGAGACGCGCCGCGCCGCGCCGCGCCGCCTGGCCCAGTGAGCGTAGTTTGCTTTGATATAGGACCGTGTGGCGACGTAAAAAAATACTAGTTTCCACAGTAGAATGAAAGGAGAGTATCGGAAAGTGGTTAATTTGTAATTACATGTGACGAAGAAGTAGCTTTTGCGTGAGTTTGTGTAATCGGTTTTTCTTTTCGGTTTGCATTTGCGTCTTTGAGTGCGTTTTTGCCTGGGACAGTAAGATGGTATCGAGCTGAAATTGATATCACGTACTGAGGTCAGTAGTCGCTTGGCGGTGTCAGAGTTTGAAAATTGTAAGTGAAGGCATCGAGGAGTTACGGACGTTTATGCAGCATGATTTGAAACACGAAGAGCAGAGACGCGCCGCGCCGCGCCGCGCCGCCTGGCCCAGTGAGCGTAGTTTGCTTTGATATAGGACCGTGTGGCGACGTAAAAAAATACTAGTTTCCACAGTAGAATGAAAGGAGAGTATCGGAAAGTGGTTAATTTGTAATTACATGTGACGAAGAAGTAGCTTTTGCGTGAGTTTGTGTAATCGGTTTTTCTTTTCGGTTTGCATTTGCGTCTTTGAGTGCGTTTTTGCCTGGGACAGTAAGATGGTATCGAGCTGAAATTGATATCACGTACTGAGGTCAGTAGTCGCTTGGCGGTGTCAGAGTTTGAAAATTGTAAGTGAAGGCATCGAGGAGTTACGGACGTTTATGCAGCATGATTTGAAACACGAAGAGCAGAGACGCGCCGCGCCGCGCCGCGCCGCCTGGCCCAGTGAGCGTAGTTTGCTTTGATATAGGACCGTGTGGCGACGTAAAAAAATACTAGTTTCCACAGTAGAATGAAAGGAGAGTATCGGAAAGTGGTTAATTTGTAATTACATGTGACGAAGAAGTAGCTTTTGCGTGAGTTTGTGTAATCGGTTTTTCTTTTCGGTTTGCATTTGCGTCTTTGAGTGCGTTTTTGCCTGGGACAGTAAGATGGTATCGAGCTGAAATTGATATCACGTACTGAGGTCAGTAGTCGCTTGGCGGTGTCAGAGTTTGAAAATTGTAAGTGAAGGCATCGAGGAGTTACGGACGTTTATGCAGCATGATTTGAAACACGAAGAGCAGAGACGCGCCGCGCCGCGCCGCGCCGCCTGGCCCAGTGAGCGTAGTTTGCTTTGATATAGGACCGTGTGGCGACGTAAAAAAATACTAGTTTCCACAGTAGAATGAAAGGAGAGTATCGGAAAGTGGTTAATTTGTAATTACATGTGACGAAGAAGTAGCTTTTGCGTGAGTTTGTGTAATCGGTTTTTCTTTTCGGTTTGGATTTGCGTCTTTGAGTGCGTTTTTGCCTGGGACAGTAAGATGGTATCGAGCTGAAATTGATATCACGTACTGAGGTCAGTAGTCGCTTGGCGGTGTCAGAGTTTGAAAATTGTAAGTGAAGGCATCGAGGAGTTACGGACGTTTATGCAGCATGATTTGAAACACGAAGAGCAGAGACGCGCCGCGCCGCGCCGCCTGGCCCAGTGAGCGTAGTTTGCTTTGATATAGGACCGTGTGGCGACGTAAAAAAATACTAGTTTCCACAGTAGAATGAAAGGAGAGTATCGGAAAGTGGTTAATTTGTAATTACATGTGACGAAGAAGTAGCTTTTGCGTGAGTTTGTGTAATCGGTTTTTCTTTTCGGTTTGCATTTGCGTCTTTGAGTGCGTTTTTGCCTGGGACAGTAAGATGGTATCGAGCTGAAATTGATATCACGTACTGAGGTCAGTAGTCGCTTGGCGGTGTCAGAGTTTGAAAATTGTAAGTGAAGGCATCGAGGAGTTACGGACGTTTATGCAGCATGATTTGAAACACGAAGAGCAGAGACGCGCCGCGCCGCGCCGCCTGGCCCAGTGAGCGTAGTTTGCTTTGATATAGGACCGTGTGGCGACGTAAAAAAATACTAGTTTCCACAGTAGAATGAAAGGAGAGTATCGGAAAGTGGTTAATTTGTAATTACATGTGACGAAGAAGTAGCTTTTGCGTGAGTTTGTGTAATCGGTTTTTCTTTTCGGTTTGCATTTGCGTCTTTGAGTGCGTTTTTGCCTGGGACAGTAAGATGGTATCGAGCTGAAATTGATATCACGTACTGAGGTCAGTAGTCGCTTGGCGGTGTCAGAGTTTGAAAATTGTAAGTGAAGGCATCGAGGAGTTACGGACGTTTATGCAGCATGATTTGAAACACGAAGAGCAGAGACGCGCCGCGCCGCGCCGCGCCGCCTGGCCCAGTGAGCGTAGTTTGCTTTGATATAGGACCGTGTGGCGACGTAAAAAAATACTAGTTTCCACAGTAGAATGAAAGGAGAGTATCGGAAAGTGGTTAATTTGTAATTACATGTGACGAAGAAGTAGCTTTTGCGTGAGTTTGTGTAATCGGTTTTTCTTTTCGGTTTGCATTTGCGTCTTTGAGTGCGTTTTTGCCTGGGACAGTAAGATGGTATCGAGCTGAAATTGATATCACGTACTGAGGTCAGTAGTCGCTTGGCGGTGTCAGAGTTTGAAAATTGTAAGTGAAGGCATCGAGGAGTTACGGACGTTTATGCAGCATGATTTGAAACACGAAGAGCAGAGACGCGCCGCGCCGCGCCGCCTGGCCCAGTGAGCGTAGTTTGCTTTGATATAGGACCGTGTGGCGACGTAAAAAAATACTAGTTTCCACAGTAGCATGAAAGGAGAGTATCGGAAAGTGGTTAATTTGTAATTACATGTGACGAAGAAGTAGCTTTTGCGTGAGTTTGTGTAATCGGTTTTTCTTTTCGGTTTGCATTTGCGTCTTTGAGTGCGTTTTTGCCTGGGACAGTAAGATGGTATCGAGCTGAAATTGATATCACGTACTGAGGTCAGTAGTCGCTTGGCGGTGTCAGAGTTTGAAAATTGTAAGTGAAGGCATCGAGGAGTTACGGACGTTTATGCAGCATGATTTGAAACACGAAGAGCAGAGACGCGCCGCGCCGCGCCGCGCCGCCTGGCCCAGTGAGCGTAGTTTGCTTTGATATAGGACCGTGTGGCGACGTAAAAAAATACTAGTTTCCACAGTAGAATGAAAGGAGAGTATCGGAAAGTGGTTAATTTGTAATTACATGTGACGAAGAAGTAGCTTTTGCGTGAGTTTGTGTAATCGGTTTTTCTTTTCGGTTTGCATTTGCGTCTTTGAGTGCGTTTTTGCCTGGGACAGTAAGATGGTATCGAGCTGAAATTGATATCACGTACTGAGGTCAGTAGTCGCTTGGCGGTGTCAGTGTTTGAAAATTGTAAGTGAAGGCATCGAGGAGTTACGGACGTTTATGCAGCATGATTTGAAACACGAAGAGCAGAGACGCGCCGCGCCGCGCCGCGCCGCCTGGCCCAGTGAGCGTAGTTTGCTTTGATATAGGACCGTGTGGCGACGTAAAAAAATACTAGTTTCCACAGTAGAATGAAAGGAGAGTATCGGAAAGTGGTTAATTTGTAATTACATGTGACGAAGAAGTAGCTTTTGCGTGAGTTTGTGTAATCGGTTTTTCTTTTCGGTTTGCATTTGCGTCTTTGAGTGCGTTTTTGCCTGGGACAGTAAGATGGTATCGAGCTGAAATTGATATCACGTACTGAGGTCAGTAGTCGCTTGGCGGTGTCAGAGTTTGAAAATTGTAAGTGAAGGCATCGAGGAGTTACGGACGTTTATGCAGCATGATTTGAAACACGAAGAGCAGAGACGCGCCGCGCCGCGCCGCCTGGCCCAGTGAGCGTAGTTTGCTTTGATATAGGACCGTGTGGCGACGTAAAAAAATACTAGTTTCCACAGTAGAATGAAAGGAGAGTATCGGAAAGTGGTTAATTTGTAATTACATGTGACGAAGAAGTAGCTTTTGCGTGAGTTTGTGTAATCGGTTTTTCTTTTCGGTTTGCATTTGCGTCTTTGAGTGCGTTTTTGCCTGGGACAGTAAGATGGTATCGAGCTGAAATTGATATCACGTACTGAGGTCAGTAGTCGCTTGGCGGTGTCAGAGTTTGAAAATTGTAAGTGAAGGCATCGAGGAGTTACGGACGTTTATGCAGCATGATTTGAAACACGAAGAGCAGAGACGCGCCGCGCCGCGCCGCCTGGCCCAGTGAGCGTAGTTTGCTTTGATATAGGACCGTGTGGCGACGTAAAAAAATACTAGTTTCCACAGTAGAATGAAAGGAGAGTATCGGAAAGTGGTTAATTTGTAATTACATGTGACGAAGAAGTAGCTTTTGCGTCAGTTTGTGTAATCGGTTTTTCTTTTCGGTTTGCATTTGCGTCTTTGAGTGCGTTTTTGCCTGGGACAGTAAGATGGTATCGAGCTGAAATTGATATCACGTACTGAGGTCAGTAGTCGCTTGGCGGTGTCAGAGTTTGAAAATTGTAAGTGAAGGCATCGAGGAGTTACGGACGTTTATGCAGCATGATTTGAAACACGAAGAGCAGAGACGCGCCGCGCCGCGCCGCGCCGCCTGGCCCAGTGAGCGTAGTTTGCTTTGATATAGGACCGTGTGGCGACGTAAAAAAATACTAGTTTCCACAGTAGAATGAAAGGAGAGTATCGGAAAGTGGTTAATTTGTAATTACATGTGACGAAGAAGTAGCTTTTGCGTGAGTTTGTGTAATCGGTTTTTCTTTTCGGTTTGCATTTGCGTCTTTGAGTGCGTTTTTGCCTGGGACAGTAAGATGGTATCGAGCTGAAATTGATATCACGTACTGAGGTCAGTAGTCGCTTGGCGGTGTCAGAGTTTGAAAATTGTAAGTGAAGGCATCGAGGAGTTACGGACGTTTATGCAGCATGATTTGAAACACGAAGAGCAGAGACGCGCCGCGCCGCGCCGCGCCGCCTGGCCCAGTGAGCGTAGTTTGCTTTGATATAGGACCGTGTGGCGACGTAAAAAAATACTAGTTTCCACAGTAGAATGAAAGGAGAGTATCGGAAAGTGGTTAATTTGTAATTACATGTGACGAAGAAGTAGCTTTTGCGTGAGTTTGTGTAATCGGTTTTTCTTTTCGGTTTGCATTTGCGTCTTTGAGTGCGTTTTTGCCTGGGACAGTAAGATGGTATCGAGCTGAAATTGATATCACGTACTGAGGTCAGTAGTCGCTTGGCGGTGTCAGAGTTTGAAAATTGTAAGTGAAGGCATCGAGGAGTTACGGACGTTTATGCAGCATGATTTGAAACACGAAGAGCAGAGACGCGCCGCGCCGCGCCGCGCCGCCTGGCCCAGTGAGCGTAGTTTGCTTTGATATAGGACCGTGTGGCGACGTAAAAAAATACTAGTTTCCACAGTAGAATGAAAGGAGAGTATCGGAAAGTGGTTAATTTGTAATTACATGTGACGAAGAAGTAGCTTTTGCGTGAGTTTGTGTAATCGGTTTTTCTTTTCGGTTTGCATTTGCGTCTTTGAGTGCGTTTTTGCCTGGGACAGTAAGATGGTATCGAGCTGAAATTGATATCACGTACTGAGGTCAGTAGTCGCTTGGCGGTGTCAGAGTTTGAAAATTGTAAGTGAAGGCATCGAGGAGTTACGGACGTTTATGCAGCATGATTTGAAACACGAAGAGCAGAGACGCGCCGCGCCGCGCCGCGCCGCCTGGCCCAGTGAGCGTAGTTTGCTTTGATATAGGACCGTGTGGCGACGTAAAAAAATACTAGTTTCCACAGTAGAATGAAAGGAGAGTATCGGAAAGTGGTTAATTTGTAATTACATGTGACGAAGAAGTAGCTTTTGCGTGAGTTTGTGTAATCGGTTTTTCTTTTCGGTTTGCATTTGCGTCTTTGAGTGCGTTTTTGCCTGGGACAGTAAGATGGTATCGAGCTGAAATTGATATCACGTACTGAGGTCAGTAGTCGCTTGGCGGTGTCAGAGTTTGAAAATTGTAAGTGAAGGCATCGAGGAGTTACGGACGTTTATGCAGCATGATTTGAAACACGAAGAGCAGAGACGCGCCGCGCCGCGCCGCGCCGCCTGGCCCAGTGAGCGTAGTTTGCTTTGATATAGGACCGTGTGGCGACGTAAAAAAATACTAGTTTCCACAGTAGAATGAAAGGAGAGTATCGGAAAGTGGTTAATTTGTAATTACATGTGACGAAGAAGTAGCTTTTGCGTGAGTTTGTGTAATCGGTTTTTCTTTTCGGTTTGCATTTGCGTCTTTGAGTGCGTTTTTGCCTGGGACAGTAAGATGGTATCGAGCTGAAATTGATATCACGTACTGAGGTCAGTAGTCGCTTGGCGGTGTCAGAGTTTGAAAATTGTAAGTGAAGGCATCGAGGAGTTACGGACGTTTATGCAGCATGATTTGAAACACGAAGAGCAGAGACGCGCCGCGCCGCGCCGCCTGGCCCAGTGAGCGTAGTTTGCTTTGATATAGGACCGTGTGGCGACGTAAAAAAATACTAGTTTCCACAGTAGAATGAAAGGAGAGTATCGGAAAGTGGTTAATTTGTAATTACATGTGACGAAGAAGTAGCTTTTGCGTGAGTTTGTGTAATCGGTTTTTCTTTTCGGTTTGCATTTGCGTCTTTGAGTGCGTTTTTGCCTGGGACAGTAAGATGGTATCGAGCTGAAATTGATATCACGTACTGAGGTCAGTAGTCGCTTGGCGGTGTCAGAGTTTGAAAATTGTAAGTGAAGGCATCGAGGAGTTACGGACGTTTATGCAGCATGATTTGAAACACGAAGAGCAGAGACGCGCCGCGCCGCGCCGCCTGGCCCAGTGAGCGTAGTTTGCTTTGATATAGGACCGTGTGGCGACGTAAAAAAATACTAGTTTCCACAGTAGAATGAAAGGAGAGTATCGGAAAGTGGTTAATTTGTAATTACATGTGACGAAGAAGTAGCTTTTGCGTGAGTTTGTGTAATCGGTTTTTCTTTTCGGTTTGCATTTGCGTCTTTGAGTGCGTTTTTGCCTGGGACAGTAAGATGGTATCGAGCTGAAATTGATATCACGTACTGAGGTCAGTAGTCGCTTGGCGGTGTCAGAGTTTGAAAATTGTAAGTGAAGGCATCGAGGAGTTACGGACGTTTATGCAGCATGATTTGAAACACGAAGAGCAGAGACGCGCCGCGCCGCGCCGCCTGGCCCAGTGAGCGTAGTTTGCTTTGATATAGGACCGTGTGGCGACGTAAAAAAATACTAGTTTCCACAGTAGAATGAAAGGAGAGTATCGGAAAGTGGTTAATTTGTAATTACATGTGACGAAGAAGTAGCTTTTGCGTGAGTTTGTGTAATCGGTTTTTCTTTTCGGTTTGCATTTGCGTCTTTGAGTGCGTTTTTGCCTGGGACAGTAAGATGGTATCGAGCTGAAATTGATATCACGTACTGAGGTCAGTAGTCGCTTGGCGGTGTCAGAGTTTGAAAATTGTAAGTGAAGGCATCGAGGAGTTACGGACGTTTATGCAGCATGATTTGAAACACGAAGAGCAGAGACGCGCCGCGCCGCGCCGCGCCGCCTGGCCCAGTGAGCGTAGTTTGCTTTGATATAGGACCGTGTGGCGACGTAAAAAAATACTAGTTTCCACAGTAGAATGAAAGGAGAGTATCGGAAAGTGGTTAATTTGTAATTACATGTGACGAAGAAGTAGCTTTTGCGTGAGTTTGTGTAATCGGTTTTTCTTTTCGGTTTGCATTTGCGTCTTTGAGTGCGTTTTTGCCTGGGACAGTAAGATGGTATCGAGCTGAAATTGATATCACGTACTGAGGTCAGTAGTCGCTTGGCGGTGTCAGAGTTTGAAAATTGTAAGTGAAGGCATCGAGGAGTTACGGACGTTTATGCAGCATGATTTGAAACACGAAGAGCAGAGACGCGCCGCGCCGCGCCGCCTGGCCCAGTGAGCGTAGTTTGCTTTGATATAGGACCGTGTGGCGACGTAAAAAAATACTAGTTTCCACAGTAGAATGAAAGGAGAGTATCGGAAAGTGGTTAATTTGTAATTACATGTGACGAAGAAGTAGCTTTTGCGTGAGTTTGTGTAATCGGTTTTTCTTTTCGGTTTGCATTTGCGTCTTTGAGTGCGTTTTTGCCTGGGACAGTAAGATGGTATCGAGCTGAAATTGATATCACGTACTGAGGTCAGTAGTCGCTTGGCGGTGTCAGAGTTTGAAAATTGTAAGTGAAGGCATCGAGGAGTTACGGACGTTTATGCAGCATGATTTGAAACACGAAGAGCAGAGACGCGCCGCGCCGCGCCGCGCCGCCTGGCCCAGTGAGCGTAGTTTGCTTTGATATAGGACCGTGTGGCGACGTAAAAAAATACTAGTTTCCACAGTAGAATGAAAGGAGAGTATCGGAAAGTGGTTAATTTGTAATTACATGTGACGAAGAAGTAGCTTTTGCGTGAGTTTGTGTAATCGGTTTTTCTTTTCGGTTTGCATTTGCGTCTTTGAGTGCGTTTTTGCCTGGGACAGTAAGATGGTATCGAGCTGAAATTGATATCACGTACTGAGGTCAGTAGTCGCTTGGCGGTGTCAGAGTTTGAAAATTGTAAGTGAAGGCATCGAGGAGTTACGGACGTTTATGCAGCATGATTTGAAACACGAAGAGCAGAGACGCGCCGCGCCGCGCCGCGCCGCCTGGCCCAGTGAGCGTAGTTTGCTTTGATATAGGACCGTGTGGCGACGTAAAAAAATACTAGTTTCCACAGTAGAATGAAAGGAGAGTATCGGAAAGTGGTTAATTTGTAATTACATGTGACGAAGAAGTAGCTTTTGCGTGAGTTTGTGTAATCGGTTTTTCTTTTCGGTTTGCATTTGCGTCTTTGAGTGCGTTTTTGCCTGGGACAGTAAGATGGTATCGAGCTGAAATTGATATCACGTACTGAGGTCAGTAGTCGCTTGGCGGTGTCAGAGTTTGAAAATTGTAAGTGAAGGCATCGAGGAGTTACGGACGTTTATGCAGCATGATTTGAAACACGAAGAGCAGAGACGCGCCGCGCCGCGCCGCCTGGCCCAGTGAGCGTAGTTTGCTTTGATATAGGACCGTGTGGCGACGTAAAAAAATACTAGTTTCCACAGTAGAATGAAAGGAGAGTATCGGAAAGTGGTTAATTTGTAATTACATGTGACGAAGAAGTAGCTTTTGCGTGAGTTTGTGTAATCGGTTTTTCTTTTCGGTTTGCATTTGCGTCTTTGAGTGCGTTTTTGCCTGGGACAGTAAGATGGTATCGAGCTGAAATTGATATCACGTACTGAGGTCAGTAGTCGCTTGGCGGTGTCAGAGTTTGAAAATTGTAAGTGAAGGCATCGAGGAGTTACGGACGTTTATGCAGCATGATTTGAAACACGAAGAGCAGAGACGCGCCGCGCCGCGCCGCCTGGCCCAGTGAGCGTAGTTTGCTTTGATATAGGACCGTGTGGCGACGTAAAAAAATACTAGTTTCCACAGTAGAATGAAAGGAGAGTATCGGAAAGTGGTTAATTTGTAATTACATGTGACGAAGAAGTAGCTTTTGCGTGAGTTTGTGTAATCGGTTTTTCTTTTCGGTTTGCATTTGCGTCTTTGAGTGCGTTTTTGCCTGGGACAGTAAGATGGTATCGAGCTGAAATTGATATCACGTACTGAGGTCAGTAGTCGCTTGGCGGTGTCAGAGTTTGAAAATTGTAAGTGAAGGCATCGAGGAGTTACGGACGTTTATGCAGCATGATTTGAAACACGAAGAGCAGAGACGCGCCGCGCCGCGCCGCGCCGCCTGGCCCAGTGAGCGTAGTTTGCTTTGATATAGGACCGTGTGGCGACGTAAAAAAATACTAGTTTCCACAGTAGAATGAAAGGAGAGTATCGGAAAGTGGTTAATTTGTAATTACATGTGACGAAGAAGTAGCTTTTGCGTGAGTTTGTGTAATCGGTTTTTCTTTTCGGTTTGCATTTGCGTCTTTGAGTGCGTTTTTGCCTGGGACAGTAAGATGGTATCGAGCTGAAATTGATATCACGTACTGAGGTCAGTAGTCGCTTGGCGGTGTCAGAGTTTGAAAATTGTAAGTGAAGGCATCGAGGAGTTACGGACGTTTATGCAGCATGATTTGAAACACGAAGAGCAGAGACGCGCCGCGCCGCGCCGCCTGGCCCAGTGAGCGTAGTTTGCTTTGATATAGGACCGTGTGGCGACGTAAAAAAATACTAGTTTCCACAGTAGAATGAAAGGAGAGTATCGGAAAGTGGTTAATTTGTAATTACATGTGACGAAGAAGTAGCTTTTGCGTGAGTTTGTGTAATCGGTTTTTCTTTTCGGTTTGCATTTGCGTCTTTGAGTGCGTTTTTGCCTGGGACAGTAAGATGGTATCGAGCTGAAATTGATATCACGTACTGAGGTCAGTAGTCGCTTGGCGGTGTCAGAGTTTGAAAATTGTAAGTGAAGGCATCGAGGAGTTACGGACGTTTATGCAGCATGATTTGAAACACGAAGAGCAGAGACGCGCCGCGCCGCGCCGCCTGGCCCAGTGAGCGTAGTTTGCTTTGATATAGGACCGTGTGGCGACGTAAAAAAATACTAGTTTCCACAGTAGAATGAAAGGAGAGTATCGGAAAGTGGTTAATTTGTAATTACATGTGACGAAGAAGTAGCTTTTGCGTGAGTTTGTGTAATCGGTTTTTCTTTTCGGTTTGCATTTGCGTCTTTGAGTGCGTTTTTGCCTGGGACAGTAAGATGGTATCGAGCTGAAATTGATATCACGTACTGAGGTCAGTAGTCGCTTGGCGGTGTCAGAGTTTGAAAATTGTAAGTGAAGGCATCGAGGAGTTACGGACGTTTATGCAGCATGATTTGAAACACGAAGAGCAGAGACGCGCCGCGCCGCGCCGCCTGGCCCAGTGAGCGTAGTTTGCTTTGATATAGGACCGTGTGGCGACGTAAAAAAATACTAGTTTCCACAGTAGAATGAAAGGAGAGTATCGGAAAGTGGTTAATTTGTAATTACATGTGACGAAGAAGTAGCTTTTGCGTGAGTTTGTGTAATCGGTTTTTCTTTTCGGTTTGCATTTGCGTCTTTGAGTGCGTTTTTGCCTGGGACAGTAAGATGGTATCGAGCTGAAATTGATATCACGTACTGAGGTCAGTAGTCGCTTGGCGGTGTCAGAGTTTGAAAATTGTAAGTGAAGGCATCGAGGAGTTACGGACGTTTATGCAGCATGATTTGAAACACGAAGAGCAGAGACGCGCCGCGCCGCGCCGCCTGGCCCAGTGAGCGTAGTTTGCTTTGATATAGGACCGTGTGGCGACGTAAAAAAATACTAGTTTCCACAGTAGAATGAAAGGAGAGTATCGGAAAGTGGTTAATTTGTAATTACATGTGACGAAGAAGTAGCTTTTGCGTGAGTTTGTGTAATCGGTTTTTCTTTTCGGTTTGCATTTGCGTCTTTGAGTGCGTTTTTGCCTGGGACAGTAAGATGGTATCGAGCTGAAATTGATATCACGTACTGAGGTCAGTAGTCGCTTGGCGGTGTCAGAGTTTGAAAATTGTAAGTGAAGGCATCGAGGAGTTACGGACGTTTATGCAGCATGATTTGAAACACGAAGAGCAGAGACGCGCCGCGCCGCGCCGCCTGGCCCAGTGAGCGTAGTTTGCTTTGATATAGGACCGTGTGGCGACGTAAAAAAATACTAGTTTCCACAGTAGAATGAAAGGAGAGTATCGGAAAGTGGTTAATTTGTAATTACATGTGACGAAGAAGTAGCTTTTGCGTGAGTTTGTGTAATCGGTTTTTCTTTTCGGTTTGCATTTGCGTCTTTGAGTGCGTTTTTGCCTGGGACAGTAAGATGGTATCGAGCTGAAATTGATATCACGTACTGAGGTCAGTAGTCGCTTGGCGGTGTCAGAGTTTGAAAATTGTAAGTGAAGGCATCGAGGAGTTACGGACGTTTATGCAGCATGATTTGAAACACGAAGAGCAGAGACGCGCCGCGCCGCGCCGCCTGGCCCAGTGAGCGTAGTTTGCTTTGATATAGGACCGTGTGGCGACGTAAAAAAATACTAGTTTCCACAGTAGAATGAAAGGAGAGTATCGGAAAGTGGTTAATTTGTAATTACATGTGACGAAGAAGTAGCTTTTGCGTGAGTTTGTGTAATCGGTTTTTCTTTTCGGTTTGCATTTGCGTCTTTGAGTGCGTTTTTGCCTGGGACAGTAAGATGGTATCGAGCTGAAATTGATATCACGTACTGAGGTCAGTAGTCGCTTGGCGGTGTCAGAGTTTGAAAATTGTAAGTGAAGGCATCGAGGAGTTACGGACGTTTATGCAGCATGATTTGAAACACGAAGAGCAGAGACGCGCCGCGCCGCGCCGCCTGGCCCAGTGAGCGTAGTTTGCTTTGATATAGGACCGTGTGGCGACGTAAAAAAATACTAGTTTCCACAGTAGAATGAAAGGAGAGTATCGGAAAGTGGTTAATTTGTAATTACATGTGACGAAGAAGTAGCTTTTGCGTGAGTTTGTGTAATCGGTTTTTCTTTTCGGTTTGCATTTGCGTCTTTGAGTGCGTTTTTGCCTGGGACAGTAAGATGGTATCGAGCTGAAATTGATATCACGTACTGAGGTCAGTAGTCGCTTGGCGGTGTCAGAGTTTGAAAATTGTAAGTGAAGGCATCGAGGAGTTACGGACGTTTATGCAGCATGATTTGAAACACGAAGAGCAGAGACGCGCCGCGCCGCGCCGCCTGGCCCAGTGAGCGTAGTTTGCTTTGATATAGGACCGTGTGGCGACGTAAAAAAATACTAGTTTCCACAGTAGAATGAAAGGAGAGTATCGGAAAGTGGTTAATTTGTAATTACATGTGACGAAGAAGTAGCTTTTGCGTGAGTTTGTGTAATCGGTTTTTCTTTTCGGTTTGCATTTGCGTCTTTGAGTGCGTTTTTGCCTGGGACAGTAAGATGGTATCGAGCTGAAATTGATATCACGTACTGAGGTCAGTAGTCGCTTGGCGGTGTCAGAGTTTGAAAATTGTAAGTGAAGGCATCGAGGAGTTACGGACGTTTATGCAGCATGATTTGAAACACGAAGAGCAGAGACGCGCCGCGCCGCGCCGCCTGGCCCAGTGAGCGTAGTTTGCTTTGATATAGGACCGTGTGGCGACGTAAAAAAATACTAGTTTCCACAGTAGAATGAAAGGAGAGTATCGGAAAGTGGTTAATTTGTAATTACATGTGACGAAGAAGTAGCTTTTGCGTGAGTTTGTGTAATCGGTTTTTCTTTTCGGTTCGCATTTGCGTCTTTGAGTGCGTTTTTGCCTGGGACAGTAAGATGGTATCGAGCTGAAATTGATATCACGTACTGAGGTCAGTAGTCGCTTGGCGGTGTCAGAGTTTGAAAATTGTAAGTGAAGGCATCGAGGAGTTACGGACGTTTATGCAGCATGATTTGAAACACGAAGAGCAGAGACGCGCCGCGCCGCGCCGCCTGGCCCAGTGAGCGTAGTTTGCTTTGATATAGGACCGTGTGGCGACGTAAAAAAATACTAGTTTCCACAGTAGAATGAAAGGAGAGTATCGGAAAGTGGTTAATTTGTAATTACATGTGACGAAGAAGTAGCTTTTGCGTGAGTTTGTGTAATCGGTTTTTCTTTTCGGTTTGCATTTGCGTCTTTGAGTGCGTTTTTGCCTGGGACAGTAAGATGGTATCGAGCTGAAATTGATATCACGTACTGAGGTCAGTAGTCGCTTGGCGGTGTCAGAGTTTGAAAATTGTAAGTGAAGGCATCGAGGAGTTACGGACGTTTATGCAGCATGATTTGAAACACGAAGAGCAGAGACGCGCCGCGCCGCGCCGCGCCGCCTGGCCCAGTGAGCGTAGTTTGCTTTGATATAGGACCGTGTGGCGACGTAAAAAAATACTAGTTTCCACAGTAGAATGAAAGGAGAGTATCGGAAAGTGGTTAATTTGTAATTACATGTGACGAAGAAGTAGCTTTTGCGTGAGTTTGTGTAATCGGTTTTTCTTTTCGGTTTGCATTTGCGTCTTTGAGTGCGTTTTTGCCTGGGACAGTAAGATGGTATCGAGCTGAAATTGATATCACGTACTGAGGTCAGTAGTCGCTTGGCGGTGTCAGAGTTTGAAAATTGTAAGTGAAGGCATCGAGGAGTTACGGACGTTTATGCAGCATGATTTGAAACACGAAGAGCAGAGACGCGCCGCGCCGCGCCGCCTGGCCCAGTGAGCGTAGTTTGCTTTGATATAGGACCGTGTGGCGACGTAAAAAAATACTAGTTTCCACAGTAGAATGAAAGGAGAGTATCGGAAAGTGGTTAATTTGTAATTACATGTGACGAAGAAGTAGCTTTTGCGTGAGTTTGTGTAATCGGTTTTTCTTTTCGGTTTGCATTTGCGTCTTTGAGTGCGTTTTTGCCTGGGACAGTAAGATGGTATCGAGCTGAAATTGATATCACGTACTGAGGTCAGTAGTCGCTTGGCGGTGTCAGAGTTTGAAAATTGTAAGTGAAGGCATCGAGGAGTTACGGACGTTTATGCAGCATGATTTGAAACACGAAGAGCAGAGACGCGCCGCGCCGCGCCGCCTGGCCCAGTGAGCGTAGTTTGCTTTGATATAGGACCGTGTGGCGACGTAAAAAAATACTAGTTTCCACAGTAGAATGAAAGGAGAGTATCGGAAAGTGGTTAATTTGTAATTACATGTGACGAAGAAGTAGCTTTTGCGTGAGTTTGTGTAATCGGTTTTTCTTTTCGGTTTGCATTTGCGTCTTTGAGTGCGTTTTTGCCTGGGACAGTAAGATGGTATCGAGCTGAAATTGATATCACGTACTGAGGTCAGTAGTCGCTTGGCGGTGTCAGAGTTTGAAAATTGTAAGTGAAGGCATCGAGGAGTTACGGACGTTTATGCAGCATGATTTGAAACACGAAGAGCAGAGACGCGCCGCGCCGCGCCGCCTGGCCCAGTGAGCGTAGTTTGCTTTGATATAGGACCGTGTGGCGACGTAAAAAAATACTAGTTTCCACAGTAGAATGAAAGGAGAGTATCGGAAAGTGGTTAATTTGTAATTACATGTAACGAAGAAGTAGCTTTTGCGTGAGTTTGTGTAATCGGTTTTTCTTTTCGGTTTGCATTTGCGTCTTTGAGTGCGTTTTTGCCTGGGACAGTAAGATGGTATCGAGCTGAAATTGATATCACGTACTGAGGTCAGTAGTCGCTTGGCGGTGTCAGAGTTTGAAAATTGTAAGTGAAGGCATCGAGGAGTTACGGACGTTTATGCAGCATGATTTGAAACACGAAGAGCAGAGACGCGCCGCGCCGCGCCGCCTGGCCCAGTGAGCGTAGTTTGCTTTGATATAGGACCGTGTGGCGACGTAAAAAAATACTAGTTTCCACAGTAGAATGAAAGGAGAGTATCGGAAAGTGGTTAATTTGTAATTACATGTGACGAAGAAGTAGCTTTTGCGTGAGTTTGTGTAATCGGTTTTTCTTTTCGGTTTGCATTTGCGTCTTTGAGTGCGTTTTTGCCTGGGACAGTAAGATGGTATCGAGCTGAAATTGATATCACGTACTGAGGTCAGTAGTCGCTTGGCGGTGTCAGAGTTTGAAAATTGTAAGTGAAGGCATCGAGGAGTTACGGACGTTTATGCAGCATGATTTGAAACACGAAGAGCAGAGACGCGCCGCGCCGCGCCGCCTGGCCCAGTGAGCGTAGTTTGCTTTGATATAGGACCGTGTGGCGACGTAAAAAAATACTAGTTTCCACAGTAGAATGAAAGGAGAGTATCGGAAAGTGGTTAATTTGTAATTACATGTGACGAAGAAGTAGCTTTTGCGTGAGTTTGTGTAATCGGTTTTTCTTTTCGGTTTGCATTTGCGTCTTTGAGTGCGTTTTTGCCTGGGACAGTAAGATGGTATCGAGCTGAAATTGATATCACGTACTGAGGTCAGTAGTCGCTTGGCGGTGTCAGAGTTTGAAAATTGTAAGTGAAGGCATCGAGGAGTTACGGACGTTTATGCAGCATGATTTGAAACACGAAGAGCAGAGACGCGCCGCGCCGCGCCGCCTGGCCCAGTGAGCGTAGTTTGCTTTGATATAGGACCGTGTGGCGACGTAAAAAAATACTAGTTTCCACAGTAGAATGAAAGGAGAGTATCGGAAAGTGGTTAATTTGTAATTACATGTGACGAAGAAGTAGCTTTTGCGTGAGTTTGTGTAATCGGTTTTTCTTTTCGGTTTGCATTTGCGTCTTTGAGTGCGTTTTTGCCTGGGACAGTAAGATGGTATCGAGCTGAAATTGATATCACGTACTGAGGTCAGTAGTCGCTTGGCGGTGTCAGAGTTTGAAAATTGTAAGTGAAGGCATCGAGGAGTTACGGACGTTTATGCAGCATGATTTGAAACACGAAGAGCAGAGACGCGCCGCGCCGCGCCGCCTGGCCCAGTGAGCGTAGTTTGCTTTGATATAGGACCGTGTGGCGACGTAAAAAAATACTAGTTTCCACAGTAGAATGAAAGGAGAGTATCGGAAAGTGGTTAATTTGTAATTACATGTGACGAAGAAGTAGCTTTTGCGTGAGTTTGTGTAATCGGTTTTTCTTTTCGGTTTGCATTTGCGTCTTTGAGTGCGTTTTTGCCTGGGACAGTAAGATGGTATCGAGCTGAAATTGATATCACGTACTGAGGTCAGTAGTCGCTTGGCGGTGTCAGAGTTTGAAAATTGTAAGTGAAGGCATCGAGGAGTTACGGACGTTTATGCAGCATGATTTGAAACACGAAGAGCAGAGACGCGCCGCGCCGCGCCGCGCCGCCTGGCCCAGTGAGCGTAGTTTGCTTTGATATAGGACCGTGTGGCGACGTAAAAAAATACTAGTTTCCACAGTAGAATGAAAGGAGAGTATCGGAAAGTGGTTAATTTGTAATTACATGTGACGAAGAAGTAGCTTTTGCGTGAGTTTGTGTAATCGGTTTTTCTTTTCGGTTTGCATTTGCGTCTTTGAGTGCGTTTTTGCCTGGGACAGTAAGATGGTATCGAGCTGAAATTGATATCACGTACTGAGGTCAGTAGTCGCTTGGCGGTGTCAGAGTTTGAAAATTGTAAGTGAAGGCATCGAGGAGTTACGGACGTTTATGCAGCATGATTTGAAACACGAAGAGCAGAGACGCGCCGCGCCGCGCCGCCTGGCCCAGTGAGCGTAGTTTGCTTTGATATAGGACCGTGTGGCGACGTAAAAAAATACTAGTTTCCACAGTAGAATGAAAGGAGAGTATCGGAAAGTGGTTAATTTGTAATTACATGTGACGAAGAAGTAGCTTTTGCGTGAGTTTGTGTAATCGGTTTTTCTTTTCGGTTTGCATTTGCGTCTTTGAGTGCGTTTTTGCCTGGGACAGTAAGATGGTATCGAGCTGAAATTGATATCACGTACTGAGGTCAGTAGTCGCTTGGCGGTGTCAGAGTTTGAAAATTGTAAGTGAAGGCATCGAGGAGTTACGGACGTTTATGCAGCATGATTTGAAGCACGAAGAGCAGAGACGCGCCGCGCCGCGCCGCGCCGCCTGGCCCAGTGAGCGTAGTTTGCTTTGATATAGGACCGTGTGGCGACGTAAAAAAATACTAGTTTCCACAGTAGAATGAAAGGAGAGTATCGGAAAGTGGTTAATTTGTAATTACATGTGACGAAGAAGTAGCTTTTGCGTGAGTTTGTGTAATCGGTTTTTCTTTTCGGTTTGCATTTGCGTCTTTGAGTGCGTTTTTGCCTGGGACAGTAAGATGGTATCGAGCTGAAATTGATATCACGTACTGAGGTCAGTAGTCGCTTGGCGGTGTCAGAGTTTGAAAATTGTAAGTGAAGGCATCGAGGAGTTACGGACGTTTATGCAGCATGATTTGAAACACGAAGAGCAGAGACGCGCCGCGCCGCGCCGCCTGGCCCAGTGAGCGTAGTTTGCTTTGATATAGGACCGTGTGGCGACGTAAAAAAATACTAGTTTCCACAGTAGAATGAAAGGAGAGTATCGCAAAGTGGTTAATTTGTAATTACATGTGACGAAGAAGTAGCTTTTGCGTGAGTTTGTGTAATCGGTTTTTCTTTTCGGTTTGCATTTGCGTCTTTGAGTGCGTTTTTGCCTGGGACAGTAAGATGGTATCGAGCTGAAATTGATATCACGTACTGAGGTCAGTAGTCGCTTGGCGGTGTCAGAGTTTGAAAATTGTAAGTGAAGGCATCGAGGAGTTACGGACGTTTATGCAGCATGATTTGAAACACGAAGAGCAGAGACGCGCCGCGCCGCGCCGCGCCGCCTGGCCCAGTGAGCGTAGTTTGCTTTGATATAGGACCGTGTGGCGACGTAAAAAAATACTAGTTTCCACAGTAGAATGAAAGGAGAGTATCGGAAAGTGGTTAATTTGTAATTACATGTGACGAAGAAGTAGCTTTTGCGTGAGTTTGTGTAATCGGTTTTTCTTTTCGGTTTGCATTTGCGTCTTTGAGTGCGTTTTTGCCTGGGACAGTAAGATGGTATCGAGCTGAAATTGATATCACGTACTGAGGTCAGTAGTCGCTTGGCGGTGTCAGAGTTTGAAAATTGTAAGTGAAGGCATCGAGGAGTTACGGACGTTTATGCAGCATGATTTGAAACACGAAGAGCAGAGACGCGCCGCGCCGCGCCGCCTGGCCCAGTGAGCGTAGTTTGCTTTGATATAGGACCGTGTGGCGACGTAAAAAAATACTAGTTTCCACAGTAGAATGAAAGGAGAGTATCGGAAAGTGGTTAATTTGTAATTACATGTGACGAAGAAGTAGCTTTTGCGTGAGTTTGTGTAATCGGTTTTTCTTTTCGGTTTGCATTTGCGTCTTTGAGTGCGTTTTTGCCTGGGACAGTAAGATGGTATCGAGCTGAAATTGATATCACGTACTGAGGTCAGTAGTCGCTTGGCGGTGTCAGAGTTTGAAAATTGTAAGTGAAGGCATCGAGGAGTTACGGACGTTTATGCAGCATGATTTGAAACACGAAGAGCAGAGACGCGCCGCGCCGCGCCGCCTGGCCCAGTGAGCGTAGTTTGCTTTGATATAGGACCGTGTGGCGACGTAAAAAAATACTAGTTTCCACAGTAGAATGAAAGGAGAGTATCGGAAAGTGGTTAATTTGTAATTACATGTGACGAAGAAGTAGCTTTTGCGTGAGTTTGTGTAATCGGTTTTTCTTTTCGGTTTGCATTTGCGTCTTTGAGTGCGTTTTTGCCTGGGACAGTAAGATGGTATCGAGCTGAAATTGATATCACGTACTGAGGTCAGTAGTCGCTTGGCGGTGTCAGAGTTTGAAAATTGTAAGTGAAGGCATCGAGGAGTTACGGACGTTTATGCAGCATGATTTGAAACACGAAGAGCAGAGACGCGCCGCGCCGCGCCGCGCCGCCTGGCCCAGTGAGCGTAGTTTGCTTTGATATAGGACCGTGTGGCGACGTAAAAAAATACTAGTTTCCACAGTAGAATGAAAGGAGAGTATCGGAAAGTGGTTAATTTGTAATTACATGTGACGAAGAAGTAGCTTTTGCGTGAGTTTGTGTAATCGGTTTTTCTTTTCGGTTTGCATTTGCGTCTTTGAGTGCGTTTTTGCCTGGGACAGTAAGATGGTATCGAGCTGAAATTGATATCACGTACTGAGGTCAGTAGTCGCTTGGCGGTGTCAGAGTTTGAAAATTGTAAGTGAAGGCATCGAGGAGTTACGGACGTTTATGCAGCATGATTTGAAACACGAAGAGCAGAGACGCGCCGCGCCGCGCCGCCTGGCCCAGTGAGCGTAGTTTGCTTTGATATAGGACCGTGTGGCGACGTAAAAAAATACTAGTTTCCACAGTAGAATGAAAGGAGAGTATCGGAAAGTGGTTAATTTGTAATTACATGTGACGAAGAAGTAGCTTTTGCGTGAGTTTGTGTAATCGGTTTTTCTTTTCGGTTTGCATTTGCGTCTTTGAGTGCGTTTTTGCCTGGGACAGTAAGATGGTATCGAGCTGAAATTGATATCACGTACTGAGGTCAGTAGTCGCTTGGCGGTGTCAGAGTTTGAAAATTGTAAGTGAAGGCATCGAGGAGTTACGGACGTTTATGCAGCATGATTTGAAACACGAAGAGCAGAGACGCGCCGCGCCGCGCCGCCTGGCCCAGTGAGCGTAGTTTGCTTTGATATAGGACCGTGTGGCGACGTAAAAAAATACTAGTTTCCACAGTAGAATGAAAGGAGAGTATCGGAAAGTGGTTAATTTGTAATTACATGTGACGAAGAAGTAGCTTTTGCGTGAGTTTGTGTAATCGGTTTTTCTTTTCGGTTTGCATTTGCGTCTTTGAGTGCGTTTTTGCCTGGGACAGTAAGATGGTATCGAGCTGAAATTGATATCACGTACTGAGGTCAGTAGTCGCTTGGCGGTGTCAGAGTTTGAAAATTGTAAGTGAAGGCATCGAGGAGTTACGGACGTTTATGCAGCATGATTTGAAACACGAAGAGCAGAGACGCGCCGCGCCGCGCCGCGCCGCCTGGCCCAGTGAGCGTAGTTTGCTTTGATATAGGACCGTGTGGCGACGTAAAAAAATACTAGTTTCCACAGTAGAATGAAAGGAGAGTATCGGAAAGTGGTTAATTTGTAATTACATGTGACGAAGAAGTAGCTTTTGCGTGAGTTTGTGTAATCGGTTTTTCTTTTCGGTTTGCATTTGCGTCTTTGAGTGCGTTTTTGCCTGGGACAGTAAGATGGTATCGAGCTGAAATTGATATCACGTACTGAGGTCAGTAGTCGCTTGGCGGTGTCAGAGTTTGAAAATTGTAAGTGAAGGCATCGAGGAGTTACGGACGTTTATGCAGCATGATTTGAAACACGAAGAGCAGAGACGCGCCGCGCCGCGCCGCCTGGCCCAGTGAGCGTAGTTTGCTTTGATATAGGACCGTGTGGCGACGTAAAAAAATACTAGTTTCCACAGTAGAATGAAAGGAGAGTATCGGAAAGTGGTTAATTTGTAATTACATGTGACGAAGAAGTAGCTTTTGCGTGAGTTTGTGTAATCGGTTTTTCTTTTCGGTTTGCATTTGCGTCTTTGAGTGCGTTTTTGCCTGGGACAGTAAGATGGTATCGAGCTGAAATTGATATCACGTACTGAGGTCAGTAGTCGCTTGGCGGTGTCAGAGTTTGAAAATTGTAAGTGAAGGCATCGAGGAGTTACGGACGTTTATGCAGCATGATTTGAAACACGAAGAGCAGAGACGCGCCGCGCCGCGCCGCGCCGCCTGGCCCAGTGAGCGTAGTTTGCTTTGATATAGGACCGTGTGGCGACGTAAAAAAATACTAGTTTCCACAGTAGAATGAAAGGAGAGTATCGGAAAGTGGTTAATTTGTAATTACATGTGACGAAGAAGTAGCTTTTGCGTGAGTTTGTGTAATCGGTTTTTCTTTTCGGTTTGCATTTGCGTCTTTGAGTGCGTTTTTGCCTGGGACAGTAAGATGGTATCGAGCTGAAATTGATATCACGTACTGAGGTCAGTAGTCGCTTGGCGGTGTCAGAGTTTGAAAATTGTAAGTGAAGGCATCGAGGAGTTACGGACGTTTATGCAGCATGATTTGAAACACGAAGAGCAGAGACGCGCCGCGCCGCGCCGCCTGGCCCAGTGAGCGTAGTTTGCTTTGATATAGGACCGTGTGGCGACGTAAAAAAATACTAGTTTCCACAGTAGAATGAAAGGAGAGTATCGGAAAGTGGTTAATTTGTAATTACATGTGACGAAGAAGTAGCTTTTGCGTGAGTTTGTGTAATCGGTTTTTCTTTTCGGTTTGCATTTGCGTCTTTGAGTGCGTTTTTGCCTGGGACAGTAAGATGGTATCGAGCTGAAATTGATATCACGTACTGAGGTCAGTAGTCGCTTGGCGGTGTCAGAGTTTGAAAATTGTAAGTGAAGGCATCGAGGAGTTACGGACGTTTATGCAGCATGATTTGAAACACGAAGAGCAGAGACGCGCCGCGCCGCGCCGCGCCGCCTGGCCCAGTGAGCGTAGTTTGCTTTGATATAGGACCGTGTGGCGACGTAAAAAAATACTAGTTTCCACAGTAGAATGAAAGGAGAGTATCGGAAAGTGGTTAATTTGTAATTACATGTGACGAAGAAGTAGCTTTTGCGTGAGTTTGTGTAATCGGTTTTTCTTTTCGGTTTGCATTTGCGTCTTTGAGTGCGTTTTTGCCTGGGACAGTAAGATGGTATCGAGCTGAAATTGATATCACGTACTGAGGTCAGTAGTCGCTTGGCGGTGTCAGAGTTTGAAAATTGTAAGTGAAGGCATCGAGGAGTTACGGACGTTTATGCAGCATGATTTGAAACACGAAGAGCAGAGACGCGCCGCGCCGCGCCGCGCCGCCTGGCCCAGTGAGCGTAGTTTGCTTTGATATAGGACCGTGTGGCGACGTAAAAAAATACTAGTTTCCACAGTAGAATGAAAGGAGAGTATCGGAAAGTGGTTAATTTGTAATTACATGTGACGAAGAAGTAGCTTTTGCGTGAGTTTGTGTAATCGGTTTTTCTTTTCGGTTTGCATTTGCGTCTTTGAGTGCGTTTTTGCCTGGGACAGTAAGATGGTATCGAGCTGAAATTGATATCACGTACTGAGGTCAGTAGTCGCTTGGCGGTGTCAGAGTTTGAAAATTGTAAGTGAAGGCATCGAGGAGTTACGGACGTTTATGCAGCATGATTTGAAACACGAAGAGCAGAGACGCGCCGCGCCGCGCCGCGCCGCCTGGCCCAGTGAGCGTAGTTTGCTTTGATATAGGACCGTGTGGCGACGTAAAAAAATACTAGTTTCCACAGTAGAATGAAAGGAGAGTATCGGAAAGTGGTTAATTTGTAATTACATGTGACGAAGAAGTAGCTTTTGCGTGAGTTTGTGTAATCGGTTTTTCTTTTCGGTTTGCATTTGCGTCTTTGAGTGCGTTTTTGCCTGGGACAGTAAGATGGTATCGAGCTGAAATTGATATCACGTACTGAGGTCAGTAGTCGCTTGGCGGTGTCAGAGTTTGAAAATTGTAAGTGAAGGCATCGAGGAGTTACGGACGTTTATGCAGCATGATTTGAAACACGAAGAGCAGAGACGCGCCGCGCCGCGCCGCGCCGCCTGGCCCAGTGAGCGTAGTTTGCTTTGATATAGGACCGTGTGGCGACGTAAAAAAATACTAGTTTCCACAGTAGAATGAAAGGAGAGTATCGGAAAGTGGTTAATTTGTAATTACATGTGACGAAGAAGTAGCTTTTGCGTGAGTTTGTGTAATCGGTTTTTCTTTTCGGTTTGCATTTGCGTCTTTGAGTGCGTTTTTGCCTGGGACAGTAAGATGGTATCGAGCTGAAATTGATATCACGTACTGAGGTCAGTAGTCGCTTGGCGGTGTCAGAGTTTGAAAATTGTAAGTGAAGGCATCGAGGAGTTACGGACGTTTATGCAGCATGATTTGAAACACGAAGAGCAGAGACGCGCCGCGCCGCGCCGCCTGGCCCAGTGAGCGTAGTTTGCTTTGATATAGGACCGTGTGGCGACGTAAAAAAATACTAGTTTCCACAGTAGAATGAAAGGAGAGTATCGGAAAGTGGTTAATTTGTAATTACATGTGACGAAGAAGTAGCTTTTGCGTGAGTTTGTGTAATCGGTTTTTCTTTTCGGTTTGCATTTGCGTCTTTGAGTGCGTTTTTGCCTGGGACAGTAAGATGGTATCGAGCTGAAATTGATATCACGTACTGAGGTCAGTAGTCGCTTGGCGGTGTCAGAGTTTGAAAATTGTAAGTGAAGGCATCGAGGAGTTACGGACGTTTATGCAGCATGATTTGAAACACGAAGAGCAGAGACGCGCCGCGCCGCGCCGCCTGGCCCAGTGAGCGTAGTTTGCTTTGATATAGGACCGTGTGGCGACGTAAAAAAATACTAGTTTCCACAGTAGAATGAAAGGAGAGTATCGGAAAGTGGTTAATTTGTAATTACATGTGACGAAGAAGTAGCTTTTGCGTGAGTTTGTGTAATCGGTTTTTCTTTTCGGTTTGCATTTGCGTCTTTGAGTGCGTTTTTGCCTGGGACAGTAAGATGGTATCGAGCTGAAATTGATATCACGTACTGAGGTCAGTAGTCGCTTGGCGGTGTCAGAGTTTGAAAATTGTAAGTGAAGGCATCGAGGAGTTACGGACGTTTATGCAGCATGATTTGAAACACGAAGAGCAGAGACGCGCCGCGCCGCGCCGCCTGGCCCAGTGAGCGTAGTTTGCTTTGATATAGGACCGTGTGGCGACGTAAAAAAATACTAGTTTCCACAGTAGAATGAAAGGAGAGTATCGGAAAGTGGTTAATTTGTAATTACATGTGACGAAGAAGTAGCTTTTGCGTGAGTTTGTGTAATCGGTTTTTCTTTTCGGTTTGCATTTGCGTCTTTGAGTGCGTTTTTGCCTGGGACAGTAAGATGGTATCGAGCTGAAATTGATATCACGTACTGAGGTCAGTAGTCGCTTGGCGGTGTCAGAGTTTGAAAATTGTAAGTGAAGGCATCGAGGAGTTACGGACGTTTATGCAGCATGATTTGAAACACGAAGAGCAGAGACGCGCCGCGCCGCGCCGCCTGGCCCAGTGAGCGTAGTTTGCTTTGATATAGGACCGTGTGGCGACGTAAAAAAATACTAGTTTCCACAGTAGAATGAAAGGAGAGTATCGGAAAGTGGTTAATTTGTAATTACATGTGACGAAGAAGTAGCTTTTGCGTGAGTTTGTGTAATCGGTTTTTCTTTTCGGTTTGCATTTGCGTCTTTGAGTGCGTTTTTGCCTGGGACAGTAAGATGGTATCGAGCTGAAATTGATATCACGTACTGAGGTCAGTAGTCGCTTGGCGGTGTCAGAGTTTGAAAATTGTAAGTGAAGGCATCGAGGAGTTACGGACGTTTATGCAGCATGATTTGAAACACGAAGAGCAGAGACGCGCCGCGCCGCGCCGCCTGGCCCAGTGAGCGTAGTTTGCTTTGATATAGGACCGTGTGGCGACGTAAAAAAATACTAGTTTCCACAGTAGAATGAAAGGAGAGTATCGGAAAGTGGTTAATTTGTAATTACATGTGACGAAGAAGTAGCTTTTGCGTGAGTTTGTGTAATCGGTTTTTCTTTTCGGTTTGCATTTGCGTCTTTGAGTGCGTTTTTGCCTGGGACAGTAAGATGGTATCGAGCTGAAATTGATATCACGTACTGAGGTCAGTAGTCGCTTGGCGGTGTCAGAGTTTGAAAATTGTAAGTGAAGGCATCAAGGAGTTACGGACGTTTATGCAGCATGATTTGAAACACGAAGAGCAGAGACGCGCCGCGCCGCGCCGCCTGGCCCAGTGAGCGTAGTTTGCTTTGATATAGGACCGTGTGGCGACGTAAAAAAATACTAGTTTCCACAGTAGAATGAAAGGAGAGTATCGGAAAGTGGTTAATTTGTAATTACATGTGACGAAGAAGTAGCTTTTGCGTGAGTTTGTGTAATCGGTTTTTCTTTTCGGTTTGCATTTGCGTCTTTGAGTGCGTTTTTGCCTGGGACAGTAAGATGGTATCGAGCTGAAATTGATATCACGTACTGAGGTCAGTAGTCGCTTGGCGGTGTCAGAGTTTGAAAATTGTAAGTGAAGGCATCGAGGAGTTACGGACGTTTATGCAGCATGATTTGAAACACGAAGAGCAGAGACGCGCCGCGCCGCGCCGCCTGGCCCAGTGAGCGTAGTTTGCTTTGATATAGGACCGTGTGGCGACGTAAAAAAATACTAGTTTCCACAGTAGAATGAAAGGAGAGTATCGGAAAGTGGTTAATTTGTAATTACATGTGACGAAGAAGTAGCTTTTGCGTGAGTTTGTGTAATCGGTTTTTCTTTTCGGTTTGCATTTGCGTCTTTGAGTGCGTTTTTGCCTGGGACAGTAAGATGGTATCGAGCTGAAATTGATATCACGTACTGAGGTCAGTAGTCGCTTGGCGGTGTCAGAGTTTGAAAATTGTAAGTGAAGGCATCGAGGAGTTACGGACGTTTATGCAGCATGATTTGAAACACGAAGAGCAGAGACGCGCCGCGCCGCGCCGCCTGGCCCAGTGAGCGTAGTTTGCTTTGATATAGGACCGTGTGGCGACGTAAAAAAATACTAGTTTCCACAGTAGAATGAAAGGAGAGTATCGGAAAGTGGTTAATTTGTAATTACATGTGACGAAGAAGTAGCTTTTGCGTGAGTTTGTGTAATCGGTTTTTCTTTTCGGTTTGCATTTGCGTCTTTGAGTGCGTTTTTGCCTGGGACAGTAAGATGGTATCGAGCTGAAATTGATATCACGTACTGAGGTCAGTAGTCGCTTGGCGGTGTCAGAGTTTGAAAATTGTAAGTGAAGGCATCGAGGAGTTACGGACGTTTATGCAGCATGATTTGAAACACGAAGAGCAGAGACGCGCCGCACCGCGCCGCGCCGCCTGGCCCAGTGAGCGTAGTTTGCTTTGATATAGGACCGTGTGGCGACGTAAAAAAATACTAGTTTCCACAGTAGAATGAAAGGAGAGTATCGGAAAGTGGTTAATTTGTAATTACATGTGACGAAGAAGTAGCTTTTGCGTGAGTTTGTGTAATCGGTTTTTCTTTTCGGTTTGCATTTGCGTCTTTGAGTGCGTTTTTGCCTGGGACAGTAAGATGGTATCGAGCTGAAATTGATATCACGTACTGAGGTCAGTAGTCGCTTGGCGGTGTCAGAGTTTGAAAATTGTAAGTGAAGGCATCGAGGAGTTACGGACGTTTATGCAGCATGATTTGAAACACGAAGAGCAGAGACGCGCCGCGCCGCGCCGCGCCGCCTGGCCCAGTGAGCGTAGTTTGCTTTGATATAGGACCGTGTGGCGACGTAAAAAAATACTAGTTTCCACAGTAGAATGAAAGGAGAGTATCGGAAAGTGGTTAATTTGTAATTACATGTGACGAAGAAGTAGCTTTTGCGTGAGTTTGTGTAATCGGTTTTTCTTTTCGGTTTGCATTTGCGTCTTTGAGTGCGTTTTTGCCTGGGACAGTAAGATGGTATCGAGCTGAAATTGATATCACGTACTGAGGTCAGTAGTCGCTTGGCGGTGTCAGAGTTTGAAAATTGTAAGTGAAGGCATCGAGGAGTTACGGACGTTTATGCAGCATGATTTGAAACACGAAGAGCAGAGACGCGCCGCGCCGCGCCGCCTGGCCCAGTGAGCGTAGTTTGCTTTGATATAGGACCGTGTGGCGACGTAAAAAAATACTAGTTTCCACAGTAGAATGAAAGGAGAGTATCGGAAAGTGGTTAATTTGTAATTACATGTGACGAAGAAGTAGCTTTTGCGTGAGTTTGTGTAATCGGTTTTTCTTTTCGGTTTGCATTTGCGTCTTTGAGTGCGTTTTTGCCTGGGACAGTAAGATGGTATCGAGCTGAAATTGATATCACGTACTGAGGTCAGTAGTCGCTTGGCGGTGTCAGAGTTTGAAAATTGTAAGTGAAGGCATCGAGGAGTTACGGACGTTTATGCAGCATGATTTGAAACACGAAGAGCAGAGACGCGCCGCGCCGCGCCGCCTGGCCCAGTGAGCGTAGTTTGCTTTGATATAGGACCGTGTGGCGACGTAAAAAAATACTAGTTTCCACAGTAGAATGAAAGGAGAGTATCGGAAAGTGGTTAATTTGTAATTACATGTGACGAAGAAGTAGCTTTTGCGTGAGTTTGTGTAATCGGTTTTTCTTTTCGGTTTGCATTTGCGTCTTTGAGTGCGTTTTTGCCTGGGACAGTAAGATGGTATCGAGCTGAAATTGATATCACGTACTGAGGTCAGTAGTCGCTTGGCGGTGTCAGAGTTTGAAAATTGTAAGTGAAGGCATCGAGGAGTTACGGACGTTTATGCAGCATGATTTGAAACACGAAGAGCAGAGACGCGCCGCGCCGCGCCGCCTGGCCCAGTGAGCGTAGTTTGCTTTGATATAGGACCGTGTGGCGACGTAAAAAAATACTAGTTTCCACAGTAGAATGAAAGGAGAGTATCGGAAAGTGGTTAATTTGTAATTACATGTGACGAAGAAGTAGCTTTTGCGTGAGTTTGTGTAATCGGTTTTTCTTTTCGGTTTGCATTTGCGTCTTTGAGTGCGTTTTTGCCTGGGACAGTAAGATGGTATCGAGCTGAAATTGATATCACGTACTGAGGTCAGTAGTCGCTTGGCGGTGTCAGAGTTTGAAAATTGTAAGTGAAGGCATCGAGGAGTTACGGACGTTTATGCAGCATGATTTGAAACACGAAGAGCAGAGACGCGCCGCGCCGCGCCGCGCCGCCTGGCCCAGTGAGCGTAGTTTGCTTTGATATAGGACCGTGTGGCGACGTAAAAAAATACTAGTTTCCACAGTAGAATGAAAGGAGAGTATCGGAAAGTGGTTAATTTGTAATTACATGTGACGAAGAAGTAGCTTTTGCGTGAGTTTGTGTAATCGGTTTTTCTTTTCGGTTTGCATTTGCGTCTTTGAGTGCGTTTTTGCCTGGGACAGTAAGATGGTATCGAGCTGAAATTGATATCACGTACTGAGGTCAGTAGTCGCTTGGCGGTGTCAGAGTTTGAAAATTGTAAGTGAAGGCATCGAGGAGTTACGGACGTTTATGCAGCATGATTTGAAACACGAAGAGCAGAGACGCGCCGCGCCGCGCCGCGCCGCCTGGCCCAGTGAGCGTAGTTTGCTTTGATATAGGACCGTGTGGCGACGTAAAAAAATACTAGTTTCCACAGTAGAATGAAAGGAGAGTATCGGAAAGTGGTTAATTTGTAATTACATGTGACGAAGAAGTAGCTTTTGCGTGAGTTTGTGTAATCGGTTTTTCTTTTCGGTTTGCATTTGCGTCTTTGAGTGCGTTTTTGCCTGGGACAGTAAGATGGTATCGAGCTGAAATTGATATCACGTACTGAGGTCAGTAGTCGCTTGGCGGTGTCAGAGTTTGAAAATTGTAAGTGAAGGCATCGAGGAGTTACGGACGTTTATGCAGCATGATTTGAAACACGAAGAGCAGAGACGCGCCGCGCCGCGCCGCCTGGCCCAGTGAGCGTAGTTTGCTTTGATATAGGACCGTGTGGCGACGTAAAAAAATACTAGTTTCCACAGTAGAATGAAAGGAGAGTATCGGAAAGTGGTTAATTTGTAATTACATGTGACGAAGAAGTAGCTTTTGCGTGAGTTTGTGTAATCGGTTTTTCTTTTCGGTTTGCATTTGCGTCTTTGAGTGCGTTTTTGCCTGGGACAGTAAGATGGTATCGAGCTGAAATTGATATCACGTACTGAGGTCAGTAGTCGCTTGGCGGTGTCAGAGTTTGAAAATTGTAAGTGAAGGCATCGAGGAGTTACGGACGTTTATGCAGCATGATTTGAAACACGAAGAGCAGAGACGCGCCGCGCCGCGCCGCGCCGCCTGGCCCAGTGAGCGTAGTTTGCTTTGATATAGGACCGTGTGGCGACGTAAAAAAATACTAGTTTCCACAGTAGAATGAAAGGAGAGTATCGGAAAGTGGTTAATTTGTAATTACATGTGACGAAGAAGTAGCTTTTGCGTGAGTTTGTGTAATCGGTTTTTCTTTTCGGTTTGCATTTGCGTCTTTGAGTGCGTTTTTGCCTGGGACAGTAAGATGGTATCGAGCTGAAATTGATATCACGTACTGAGGTCAGTAGTCGCTTGGCGGTGTCAGAGTTTGAAAATTGTAAGTGAAGGCATCGAGGAGTTACGGACGTTTATGCAGCATGATTTGAAACACGAAGAGCAGAGACGCGCCGCGCCGCGCCGCCTGGCCCAGTGAGCGTAGTTTGCTTTGATATAGGACCGTGTGGCGACGTAAAAAAATACTAGTTTCCACAGTAGAATGAAAGGAGAGTATCGGAAAGTGGTTAATTTGTAATTACATGTGACGAAGAAGTAGCTTTTGCGTGAGTTTGTGTAATCGGTTTTTCTTTTCGGTTTGCATTTGCGTCTTTGAGTGCGTTTTTGCCTGGGACAGTAAGATGGTATCGAGCTGAAATTGATATCACGTACTGAGGTCAGTAGTCGCTTGGCGGTGTCAGAGTTTGAAAATTGTAAGTGAAGGCATCGAGGAGTTACGGACGTTTATGCAGCATGATTTGAAACACGAAGAGCAGAGACGCGCCGCGCCGCGCCGCCTGGCCCAGTGAGCGTAGTTTGCTTTGATATAGGACCGTGTGGCGACGTAAAAAAATACTAGTTTCCACAGTAGAATGAAAGGAGAGTATCGGAAAGTGGTTAATTTGTAATTACATGTGACGAAGAAGTAGCTTTTGCGTGAGTTTGTGTAATCGGTTTTTCTTTTCGGTTTGCATTTGCGTCTTTGAGTGCGTTTTTGCCTGGGACAGTAAGATGGTATCGAGCTGAAATTGATATCACGTACTGAGGTCAGTAGTCGCTTGGCGGTGTCAGAGTTTGAAAATTGTAAGTGAAGGCATCGAGGAGTTACGGACGTTTATGCAGCATGATTTGAAACACGAAGAGCAGAGACGCGCCGCGCCGCGCCGCGCCGCCTGGCCCAGTGAGCGTAGTTTGCTTTGATATAGGACCGTGTGGCGACGTAAAAAAATACTAGTTTCCACAGTAGAATGAAAGGAGAGTATCGGAAAGTGGTTAATTTGTAATTACATGTGACGAAGAAGTAGCTTTTGCGTGAGTTTGTGTAATCGGTTTTTCTTTTCGGTTTGCATTTGCGTCTTTGAGTGCGTTTTTGCCTGGGACAGTAAGATGGTATCGAGCTGAAATTGATATCACGTACTGAGGTCAGTAGTCGCTTGGCGGTGTCAGAGTTTGAAAATTGTAAGTGAAGGCATCGAGGAGTTACGGACGTTTATGCAGCATGATTTGAAACACGAAGAGCAGAGACGCGCCGCGCCGCGCCGCCTGGCCCAGTGAGCGTAGTTTGCTTTGATATAGGACCGTGTGGCGACGTAAAAAAATACTAGTTTCCACAGTAGAATGAAAGGAGAGTATCGGAAAGTGGTTAATTTGTAATTACATGTGACGAAGAAGTAGCTTTTGCGTGAGTTTGTGTAATCGGTTTTTCTTTTCGGTTTGCATTTGCGTCTTTGAGTGCGTTTTTGCCTGGGACAGTAAGATGGTATCGAGCTGAAATTGATATCACGTACTGAGGTCAGTAGTCGCTTGGCGGTGTCAGAGTTTGAAAATTGTAAGTGAAGGCATCGAGGAGTTACGGACGTTTATGCAGCATGATTTGAAACACGAAGAGCAGAGACGCGCCGCGCCGCGCCGCGCCGCCTGGCCCAGTGAGCGTAGTTTGCTTTGATATAGGACCGTGTGGCGACGTAAAAAAATACTAGTTTCCACAGTAGAATGAAAGGAGAGTATCGGAAAGTGGTTAATTTGTAATTACATGTGACGAAGAAGTAGCTTTTGCGTGAGTTTGTGTAATCGGTTTTTCTTTTCGGTTTGCATTTGCGTCTTTGAGTGCGTTTTTGCCTGGGACAGTAAGATGGTATCGAGCTGAAATTGATATCACGTACTGAGGTCAGTAGTCGCTTGGCGGTGTCAGAGTTTGAAAATTGTAAGTGAAGGCATCGAGGAGTTACGGACGTTTATGCAGCATGATTTGAAACACGAAGAGCAGAGACGCGCCGCGCCGCGCCGCGCCGCCTGGCCCAGTGAGCGTAGTTTGCTTTGATATAGGACCGTGTGGCGACGTAAAAAAATACTAGTTTCCACAGTAGAATGAAAGGAGAGTATCGGAAAGTGGTTAATTTGTAATTACATGTGACGAAGAAGTAGCTTTTGCGTGAGTTTGTGTAATCGGTTTTTCTTTTCGGTTTGCATTTGCGTCTTTGAGTGCGTTTTTGCCTGGGACAGTAAGATGGTATCGAGCTGAAATTGATATCACGTACTGAGGTCAGTAGTCGCTTGGCGGTGTCAGAGTTTGAAAATTGTAAGTGAAGGCATCGAGGAGTTACGGACGTTTATGCAGCATGATTTGAAACACGAAGAGCAGAGACGCGCCGCGCCGCGCCGCGCCGCCTGGCCCAGTGAGCGTAGTTTGCTTTGATATAGGACCGTGTGGCGACGTAAAAAAATACTAGTTTCCACAGTAGAATGAAAGGAGAGTATCGGAAAGTGGTTAATTTGTAATTACATGTGACGAAGAAGTAGCTTTTGCGTGAGTTTGTGTAATCGGTTTTTCTTTTCGGTTTGCATTTGCGTCTTTGAGTGCGTTTTTGCCTGGGACAGTAAGATGGTATCGAGCTGAAATTGATATCACGTACTGAGGTCAGTAGTCGCTTGGCGGTGTCAGAGTTTGAAAATTGTAAGTGAAGGCATCGAGGAGTTACGGACGTTTATGCAGCATGATTTGAAACACGAAGAGCAGAGACGCGCCGCGCCGCGCCGCGCCGCCTGGCCCAGTGAGCGTAGTTTGCTTTGATATAGGACCGTGTGGCGACGTAAAAAAATACTAGTTTCCACAGTAGAATGAAAGGAGAGTATCGGAAAGTGGTTAATTTGTAATTACATGTGACGAAGAAGTAGCTTTTGCGTGAGTTTGTGTAATCGGTTTTTCTTTTCGGTTTGCATTTGCGTCTTTGAGTGCGTTTTTGCCTGGGACAGTAAGATGGTATCGAGCTGAAATTGATATCACGTACTGAGGTCAGTAGTCGCTTGGCGGTGTCAGAGTTTGAAAATTGTAAGTGAAGGCATCGAGGAGTTACGGACGTTTATGCAGCATGATTTGAAACACGAAGAGCAGAGACGCGCCGCGCCGCGCCGCGCCGCCTGGCCCAGTGAGCGTAGTTTGCTTTGATATAGGACCGTGTGGCGACGTAAAAAAATACTAGTTTCCACAGTAGAATGAAAGGAGAGTATCGGAAAGTGGTTAATTTGTAATTACATGTGACGAAGAAGTAGCTTTTGCGTGAGTTTGTGTAATCGGTTTTTCTTTTCGGTTTGCATTTGCGTCTTTGAGTGCGTTTTTGCCTGGGACAGTAAGATGGTATCGAGCTGAAATTGATATCACGTACTGAGGTCAGTAGTCGCTTGGCGGTGTCAGAGTTTGAAAATTGTAAGTGAAGGCATCGAGGAGTTACGGACGTTTATGCAGCATGATTTGAAACACGAAGAGCAGAGACGCGCCGCGCCGCGCCGCCTGGCCCAGTGAGCGTAGTTTGCTTTGATATAGGACCGTGTGGCGACGTAAAAAAATACTAGTTTCCACAGTAGAATGAAAGGAGAGTATCGGAAAGTGGTTAATTTGTAATTACATGTGACGAAGAAGTAGCTTTTGCGTGAGTTTGTGTAATCGGTTTTTCTTTTCGGTTTGCATTTGCGTCTTTGAGTGCGTTTTTGCCTGGGACAGTAAGATGGTATCGAGCTGAAATTGATATCACGTACTGAGGTCAGTAGTCGCTTGGCGGTGTCAGAGTTTGAAAATTGTAAGTGAAGGCATCGAGGAGTTACGGACGTTTATGCAGCATGATTTGAAACACGAAGAGCAGAGACGCGCCGCGCCGCGCCGCCTGGCCCAGTGAGCGTAGTTTGCTTTGATATAGGACCGTGTGGCGACGTAAAAAAATACTAGTTTCCACAGTAGAATGAAAGGAGAGTATCGGAAAGTGGTTAATTTGTAATTACATGTGACGAAGAAGTAGCTTTTGCGTGAGTTTGTGTAATCGGTTTTTCTTTTCGGTTTGCATTTGCGTCTTTGAGTGCGTTTTTGCCTGGGACAGTAAGATGGTATCGAGCTGAAATTGATATCACGTACTGAGGTCAGTAGTCGCTTGGCGGTGTCAGAGTTTGAAAATTGTAAGTGAAGGCATCGAGGAGTTACGGACGTTTATGCAGCATGATTTGAAACACGAAGAGCAGAGACGCGCCGCGCCGCGCCGCCTGGCCCAGTGAGCGTAGTTTGCTTTGATATAGGACCGTGTGGCGACGTAAAAAAATACTAGTTTCCACAGTAGAATGAAAGGAGAGTATCGGAAAGTGGTTAATTTGTAATTACATGTGACGAAGAAGTAGCTTTTGCGTGAGTTTGTGTAATCGGTTTTTCTTTTCGGTTTGCATTTGCGTCTTTGAGTGCGTTTTTGCCTGGGACAGTAAGATGGTATCGAGCTGAAATTGATATCACGTACTGAGGTCAGTAGTCGCTTGGCGGTGTCAGAGTTTGAAAATTGTAAGTGAAGGCATCGAGGAGTTACGGACGTTTATGCAGCATGATTTGAAACACGAAGAGCAGAGACGCGCCGCGCCGCGCCGCGCCGCCTGGCCCAGTGAGCGTAGTTTGCTTTGATATAGGACCGTGTGGCGACGTAAAAAAATACTAGTTTCCACAGTAGAATGAAAGGAGAGTATCGGAAAGTGGTTAATTTGTAATTACATGTGACGAAGAAGTAGCTTTTGCGTGAGTTTGTGTAATCGGTTTTTCTTTTCGGTTTGCATTTGCGTCTTTGAGTGCGTTTTTGCCTGGGACAGTAAGATGGTATCGAGCTGAAATTGATATCACGTACTGAGGTCAGTAGTCGCTTGGCGGTGTCAGAGTTTGAAAATTGTAAGTGAAGGCATCGAGGAGTTACGGACGTTTATGCAGCATGATTTGAAACACGAAGAGCAGAGACGCGCCGCACCGCGCCGCCTGGCCCAGTGAGCGTAGTTTGCTTTGATATAGGACCGTGTGGCGACGTAAAAAAATACTAGTTTCCACAGTAGAATGAAAGGAGAGTATCGGAAAGTGGTTAATTTGTAATTACATGTGACGAAGAAGTAGCTTTTGCGTGAGTTTGTGTAATCGGTTTTTCTTTTCGGTTTGCATTTGCGTCTTTGAGTGCGTTTTTGCCTGGGACAGTAAGATGGTATCGAGCTGAAATTGATATCACGTACTGAGGTCAGTAGTCGCTTGGCGGTGTCAGAGTTTGAAAATTGTAAGTGAAGGCATCGAGGAGTTACGGACGTTTATGCAGCATGATTTGAAACACGAAGAGCAGAGACGCGCCGCGCCGCGCCGCCTGGCCCAGTGAGCGTAGTTTGCTTTGATATAGGACCGTGTGGCGACGTAAAAAAATACTAGTTTCCACAGTAGAATGAAAGGAGAGTATCGGAAAGTGGTTAATTTGTAATTACATGTGACGAAGAAGTAGCTTTTGCGTGAGTTTGTGTAATCGGTTTTTCTTTTCGGTTTGCATTTGCGTCTTTGAGTGCGTTTTTGCCTGGGACAGTAAGATGGTATCGAGCTGAAATTGATATCACGTACTGAGGTCAGTAGTCGCTTGGCGGTGTCAGAGTTTGAAAATTGTAAGTGAAGGCATCGAGGAGTTACGGACGTTTATGCAGCATGATTTGAAACACGAAGAGCAGAGACGCGCCGCGCCGCGCCGCCTGGCCCAGTGAGCGTAGTTTGCTTTGATATAGGACCGTGTGGCGACGTAAAAAAATACTAGTTTCCACAGTAGAATGAAAGGAGAGTATCGGAAAGTGGTTAATTTGTAATTACATGTGACGAAGAAGTAGCTTTTGCGTGAGTTTGTGTAATCGGTTTTTCTTTTCGGTTTGCATTTGCGTCTTTGAGTGCGTTTTTGCCTGGGACAGTAAGATGGTATCGAGCTGAAATTGATATCACGTACTGAGGTCAGTAGTCGCTTGGCGGTGTCAGAGTTTGAAAATTGTAAGTGAAGGCATCGAGGAGTTACGGACGTTTATGCAGCATGATTTGAAACACGAAGAGCAGAGACGCGCCGCACCGCGCCGCCTGGCCCAGTGAGCGTAGTTTGCTTTGATATAGGACCGTGTGGCGACGTAAAAAAATACTAGTTTCCACAGTAGAATGAAAGGAGAGTATCGGAAAGTGGTTAATTTGTAATTACATGTGACGAAGAAGTAGCTTTTGCGTGAGTTTGTGTAATCGGTTTTTCTTTTCGGTTTGCATTTGCGTCTTTGAGTGCGTTTTTGCCTGGGACAGTAAGATGGTATCGAGCTGAAATTGATATCACGTACTGAGGTCAGTAGTCGCTTGGCGGTGTCAGAGTTTGAAAATTGTAAGTGAAGGCATCGAGGAGTTACGGACGTTTATGCAGCATGATTTGAAACACGAAGAGCAGAGACGCGCCGCGCCGCGCCGCCTGGCCCAGTGAGCGTAGTTTGCTTTGATATAGGACCGTGTGGCGACGTAAAAAAATACTAGTTTCCACAGTAGAATGAAAGGAGAGTATCGGAAAGTGGTTAATTTGTAATTACATGTGACGAAGAAGTAGCTTTTGCGTGAGTTTGTGTAATCGGTTTTTCTTTTCGGTTTGCATTTGCGTCTTTGAGTGCGTTTTTGCCTGGGACAGTAAGATGGTATCGAGCTGAAATTGATATCACGTACTGAGGTCAGTAGTCGCTTGGCGGTGTCAGAGTTTGAAAATTGTAAGTGAAGGCATCGAGGAGTTACGGACGTTTATGCAGCATGATTTGAAACACGAAGAGCAGAGACGCGCCGCGCCGCGCCGCGCCGCCTGGCCCAGTGAGCGTAGTTTGCTTTGATATAGGACCGTGTGGCGACGTAAAAAAATACTAGTTTCCACAGTAGAATGAAAGGAGAGTATCGGAAAGTGGTTAATTTGTAATTACATGTGACGAAGAAGTAGCTTTTGCGTGAGTTTGTGTAATCGGTTTTTCTTTTCGGTTTGCATTTGCGTCTTTGAGTGCGTTTTTGCCTGGGACAGTAAGATGGTATCGAGCTGAAATTGATATCACGTACTGAGGTCAGTAGTCGCTTGGCGGTGTCAGAGTTTGAAAATTGTAAGTGAAGGCATCGAGGAGTTACGGACGTTTATGCAGCATGATTTGAAACACGAAGAGCAGAGACGCGCCGCGCCGCGCCGCGCCGCCTGGCCCAGTGAGCGTAGTTTGCTTTGATATAGGACCGTGTGGCGACGTAAAAAAATACTAGTTTCCACAGTAGAATGAAAGGAGAGTATCGGAAAGTGGTTAATTTGTAATTACATGTGACGAAGAAGTAGCTTTTGCGTGAGTTTGTGTAATCGGTTTTTCTTTTCGGTTTGCATTTGCGTCTTTGAGTGCGTTTTTGCCTGGGACAGTAAGATGGTATCGAGCTGAAATTGATATCACGTACTGAGGTCAGTAGTCGCTTGGCGGTGTCAGAGTTTGAAAATTGTAAGTGAAGGCATCGAGGAGTTACGGACGTTTATGCAGCATGATTTGAAACACGAAGAGCAGAGACGCGCCGCGCCGCGCCGCCTGGCCCAGTGAGCGTAGTTTGCTTTGATATAGGACCGTGTGGCGACGTAAAAAAATACTAGTTTCCACAGTAGAATGAAAGGAGAGTATCGGAAAGTGGTTAATTTGTAATTACATGTGACGAAGAAGTAGCTTTTGCGTGAGTTTGTGTAATCGGTTTTTCTTTTCGGTTTGCATTTGCGTCTTTGAGTGCGTTTTTGCCTGGGACAGTAAGATGGTATCGAGCTGAAATTGATATCACGTACTGAGGTCAGTAGTCGCTTGGCGGTGTCAGAGTTTGAAAATTGTAAGTGAAGGCATCGAGGAGTTACGGACGTTTATGCAGCATGATTTGAAACACGAAGAGCAGAGACGCGCCGCGCCGCGCCGCCTGGCCCAGTGAGCGTAGTTTGCTTTGATATAGGACCGTGTGGCGACGTAAAAAAATACTAGTTTCCACAGTAGAATGAAAGGAGAGTATCGGAAAGTGGTTAATTTGTAATTACATGTGACGAAGAAGTAGCTTTTGCGTGAGTTTGTGTAATCGGTTTTTCTTTTCGGTTTGCATTTGCGTCTTTGAGTGCGTTTTTGCCTGGGACAGTAAGATGGTATCGAGCTGAAATTGATATCACGTACTGAGGTCAGTAGTCGCTTGGCGGTGTCAGAGTTTGAAAATTGTAAGTGAAGGCATCGAGGAGTTACGGACGTTTATGCAGCATGATTTGAAACACGAAGAGCAGAGACGCGCCGCGCCGCGCCGCCTGGCCCAGTGAGCGTAGTTTGCTTTGATATAGGACCGTGTGGCGACGTAAAAAAATACTAGTTTCCACAGTAGAATGAAAGGAGAGTATCGGAAAGTGGTTAATTTGTAATTACATGTGACGAAGAAGTAGCTTTTGCGTGAGTTTGTGTAATCGGTTTTTCTTTTCGGTTTGCATTTGCGTCTTTGAGTGCGTTTTTGCCTGGGACAGTAAGATGGTATCGAGCTGAAATTGATATCACGTACTGAGGTCAGTAGTCGCTTGGCGGTGTCAGAGTTTGAAAATTGTAAGTGAAGGCATCGAGGAGTTACGGACGTTTATGCAGCATGATTTGAAACACGAAGAGCAGAGACGCGCCGCGCCGCGCCGCGCCGCCTGGCCCAGTGAGCGTAGTTTGCTTTGATATAGGACCGTGTGGCGACGTAAAAAAATACTAGTTTCCACAGTAGAATGAAAGGAGAGTATCGGAAAGTGGTTAATTTGTAATTACATGTGACGAAGAAGTAGCTTTTGCGTGAGTTTGTGTAATCGGTTTTTCTTTTCGGTTTGCATTTGCGTCTTTGAGTGCGTTTTTGCCTGGGACAGTAAGATGGTATCGAGCTGAAATTGATATCACGTACTGAGGTCAGTAGTCGCTTGGCGGTGTCAGAGTTTGAAAATTGTAAGTGAAGGCATCGAGGAGTTACGGACGTTTATGCAGCATGATTTGAAACACGAAGAGCAGAGACGCGCCGCGCCGCGCCGCGCCGCCTGGCCCAGTGAGCGTAGTTTGCTTTGATATAGGACCGTGTGGCGACGTAAAAAAATACTAGTTTCCACAGTAGAATGAAAGGAGAGTATCGGAAAGTGGTTAATTTGTAATTACATGTGACGAAGAAGTAGCTTTTGCGTGAGTTTGTGTAATCGGTTTTTCTTTTCGGTTTGCATTTGCGTCTTTGAGTGCGTTTTTGCCTGGGACAGTAAGATGGTATCGAGCTGAAATTGATATCACGTACTGAGGTCAGTAGTCGCTTGGCGGTGTCAGAGTTTGAAAATTGTAAGTGAAGGCATCGAGGAGTTACGGACGTTTATGCAGCATGATTTGAAACACGAAGAGCAGAGACGCGCCGCGCCGCGCCGCCTGGCCCAGTGAGCGTAGTTTGCTTTGATATAGGACCGTGTGGCGACGTAAAAAAATACTAGTTTCCACAGTAGAATGAAAGGAGAGTATCGGAAAGTGGTTAATTTGTAATTACATGTGACGAAGAAGTAGCTTTTGCGTGAGTTTGTGTAATCGGTTTTTCTTTTCGGTTTGCATTTGCGTCTTTGAGTGCGTTTTTGCCTGGGACAGTAAGATGGTATCGAGCTGAAATTGATATCACGTACTGAGGTCAGTAGTCGCTTGGCGGTGTCAGAGTTTGAAAATTGTAAGTGAAGGCATCGAGGAGTTACGGACGTTTATGCAGCATGATTTGAAACACGAAGAGCAGAGACGCGCCGCGCCGCGCCGCCTGGCCCAGTGAGCGTAGTTTGCTTTGATATAGGACCGTGTGGCGACGTAAAAAAATACTAGTTTCCACAGTAGAATGAAAGGAGAGTATCGGAAAGTGGTTAATTTGTAATTACATGTGACGAAGAAGTAGCTTTTGCGTGAGTTTGTGTAATCGGTTTTTCTTTTCGGTTTGCATTTGCGTCTTTGAGTGCGTTTTTGCCTGGGACAGTAAGATGGTATCGAGCTGAAATTGATATCACGTACTGAGGTCAGTAGTCGCTTGGCGGTGTCAGAGTTTGAAAATTGTAAGTGAAGGCATCGAGGAGTTACGGACGTTTATGCAGCATGATTTGAAACACGAAGAGCAGAGACGCGCCGCGCCGCGCCGCGCCGCCTGGCCCAGTGAGCGTAGTTTGCTTTGATATAGGACCGTGTGGCGACGTAAAAAAATACTAGTTTCCACAGTAGAATGAAAGGAGAGTATCGGAAAGTGGTTAATTTGTAATTACATGTGACGAAGAAGTAGCTTTTGCGTGAGTTTGTGTAATCGGTTTTTCTTTTCGGTTTGCATTTGCGTCTTTGAGTGCGTTTTTGCCTGGGACAGTAAGATGGTATCGAGCTGAAATTGATATCACGTACTGAGGTCAGTAGTCGCTTGGCGGTGTCAGAGTTTGAAAATTGTAAGTGAAGGCATCGAGGAGTTACGGACGTTTATGCAGCATGATTTGAAACACGAAGAGCAGAGACGCGCCGCGCCGCGCCGCCTGGCCCAGTGAGCGTAGTTTGCTTTGATATAGGACCGTGTGGCGACGTAAAAAAATACTAGTTTCCACAGTAGAATGAAAGGAGAGTATCGGAAAGTGGTTAATTTGTAATTACATGTGACGAAGAAGTAGCTTTTGCGTGAGTTTGTGTAATCGGTTTTTCTTTTCGGTTTGCATTTGCGTCTTTGAGTGCGTTTTTGCCTGGGACAGTAAGATGGTATCGAGCTGAAATTGATATCACGTACTGAGGTCAGTAGTCGCTTGGCGGTGTCAGAGTTTGAAAATTGTAAGTGAAGGCATCGAGGAGTTACGGACGTTTATGCAGCATGATTTGAAACACGAAGAGCAGAGACGCGCCGCGCCGCGCCGCGCCGCCTGGCCCAGTGAGCGTAGTTTGCTTTGATATAGGACCGTGTGGCGACGTAAAAAAATACTAGTTTCCACAGTAGAATGAAAGGAGAGTATCGGAAAGTGGTTAATTTGTAATTACATGTGACGAAGAAGTAGCTTTTGCGTGAGTTTGTGTAATCGGTTTTTCTTTTCGGTTTGCATTTGCGTCTTTGAGTGCGTTTTTGCCTGGGACAGTAAGATGGTATCGAGCTGAAATTGATATCACGTACTGAGGTCAGTAGTCGCTTGGCGGTGTCAGAGTTTGAAAATTGTAAGTGAAGGCATCGAGGAGTTACGGACGTTTATGCAGCATGATTTGAAACACGAAGAGCAGAGACGCGCCGCGCCGCGCCGCCTGGCCCAGTGAGCGTAGTTTGCTTTGATATAGGACCGTGTGGCGACGTAAAAAAATACTAGTTTCCACAGTAGAATGAAAGGAGAGTATCGGAAAGTGGTTAATTTGTAATTACATGTGACGAAGAAGTAGCTTTTGCGTGAGTTTGTGTAATCGGTTTTTCTTTTCGGTTTGCATTTGCGTCTTTGAGTGCGTTTTTGCCTGGGACAGTAAGATGGTATCGAGCTGAAATTGATATCACGTACTGAGGTCAGTAGTCGCTTGGCGGTGTCAGAGTTTGAAAATTGTAAGTGAAGGCATCGAGGAGTTACGGACGTTTATGCAGCATGATTTGAAACACGAAGAGCAGAGACGCGCCGCGCCGCGCCGCCTGGCCCAGTGAGCGTAGTTTGCTTTGATATAGGACCGTGTGGCGACGTAAAAAAATACTAGTTTCCACAGTAGAATGAAAGGAGAGTATCGGAAAGTGGTTAATTTGTAATTACATGTGACGAAGAAGTAGCTTTTGCGTGAGTTTGTGTAATCGGTTTTTCTTTTCGGTTTGCATTTGCGTCTTTGAGTGCGTTTTTGCCTGGGACAGTAAGATGGTATCGAGCTGAAATTGATATCACGTACTGAGGTCAGTAGTCGCTTGGCGGTGTCAGAGTTTGAAAATTGTAAGTGAAGGCATCGAGGAGTTACGGACGTTTATGCAGCATGATTTGAAACACGAAGAGCAGAGACGCGCCGCGCCGCGCCGCCTGGCCCAGTGAGCGTAGTTTGCTTTGATATAGGACCGTGTGGCGACGTAAAAAAATACTAGTTTCCACAGTAGAATGAAAGGAGAGTATCGGAAAGTGGTTAATTTGTAATTACATGTGACGAAGAAGTAGCTTTTGCGTGAGTTTGTGTAATCGGTTTTTCTTTTCGGTTTGCATTTGCGTCTTTGAGTGCGTTTTTGCCTGGGACAGTAAGATGGTATCGAGCTGAAATTGATATCACGTACTGAGGTCAGTAGTCGCTTGGCGGTGTCAGAGTTTGAAAATTGTAAGTGAAGGCATCGAGGAGTTACGGACGTTTATGCAGCATGATTTGAAACACGAAGAGCAGAGACGCGCCGCGCCGCGCCGCCTGGCCCAGTGAGCGTAGTTTGCTTTGATATAGGACCGTGTGGCGACGTAAAAAAATACTAGTTTCCACAGTAGAATGAAAGGAGAGTATCGGAAAGTGGTTAATTTGTAATTACATGTGACGAAGAAGTAGCTTTTGCGTGAGTTTGTGTAATCGGTTTTTCTTTTCGGTTTGCATTTGCGTCTTTGAGTGCGTTTTTGCCTGGGACAGTAAGATGGTATCGAGCTGAAATTGATATCACGTACTGAGGTCAGTAGTCGCTTGGCGGTGTCAGAGTTTGAAAATTGTAAGTGAAGGCATCGAGGAGTTACGGACGTTTATGCAGCATGATTTGAAACACGAAGAGCAGAGACGCGCCGCGCCGCGCCGCCTGGCCCAGTGAGCGTAGTTTGCTTTGATATAGGACCGTGTGGCGACGTAAAAAAATACTAGTTTCCACAGTAGAATGAAAGGAGAGTATCGGAAAGTGGTTAATTTGTAATTACATGTGACGAAGAAGTAGCTTTTGCGTCAGTTTGTGTAATCGGTTTTTCTTTTCGGTTTGCATTTGCGTCTTTGAGTGCGTTTTTGCCTGGGACAGTAAGATGGTATCGAGCTGAAATTGATATCACGTACTGAGGTCAGTAGTCGCTTGGCGGTGTCAGAGTTTGAAAATTGTAAGTGAAGGCATCGAGGAGTTACGGACGTTTATGCAGCATGATTTGAAACACGAAGAGCAGAGACGCGCCGCGCCGCGCCGCCTGGCCCAGTGAGCGTAGTTTGCTTTGATATAGGACCGTGTGGCGACGTAAAAAAATACTAGTTTCCACAGTAGAATGAAAGGAGAGTATCGGAAAGTGGTTAATTTGTAATTACATGTGACGAAGAAGTAGCTTTTGCGTGAGTTTGTGTAATCGGTTTTTCTTTTCGGTTTGCATTTGCGTCTTTGAGTGCGTTTTTGCCTGGGACAGTAAGATGGTATCGAGCTGAAATTGATATCACGTACTGAGGTCAGTAGTCGCTTGGCGGTGTCAGAGTTTGAAAATTGTAAGTGAAGGCATCGAGGAGTTACGGACGTTTATGCAGCATGATTTGAAACACGAAGAGCAGAGACGCGCCGCGCCGCGCCGCCTGGCCCAGTGAGCGTAGTTTGCTTTGATATAGGACCGTGTGGCGACGTAAAAAAATACTAGTTTCCACAGTAGAATGAAAGGAGAGTATCGGAAAGTGGTTAATTTGTAATTACATGTGACGAAGAAGTAGCTTTTGCGTGAGTTTGTGTAATCGGTTTTTCTTTTCGGTTTGCATTTGCGTCTTTGAGTGCGTTTTTGCCTGGGACAGTAAGATGGTATCGAGCTGAAATTGATATCACGTACTGAGGTCAGTAGTCGCTTGGCGGTGTCAGAGTTTGAAAATTGTAAGTGAAGGCATCGAGGAGTTACGGACGTTTATGCAGCATGATTTGAAACACGAAGAGCAGAGACGCGCCGCGCCGCGCCGCCTGGCCCAGTGAGCGTAGTTTGCTTTGATATAGGACCGTGTGGCGACGTAAAAAAATACTAGTTTCCACAGTAGAATGAAAGGAGAGTATCGGAAAGTGGTTAATTTGTAATTACATGTGACGAAGAAGTAGCTTTTGCGTGAGTTTGTGTAATCGGTTTTTCTTTTCGGTTTGCATTTGCGTCTTTGAGTGCGTTTTTGCCTGGGACAGTAAGATGGTATCGAGCTGAAATTGATATCACGTACTGAGGTCAGTAGTCGCTTGGCGGTGTCAGAGTTTGAAAATTGTAAGTGAAGGCATCGAGGAGTTACGGACGTTTATGCAGCATGATTTGAAACACGAAGAGCAGAGACGCGCCGCGCCGCGCCGCGCCGCCTGGCCCAGTGAGCGTAGTTTGCTTTGATATAGGACCGTGTGGCGACGTAAAAAAATACTAGTTTCCACAGTAGAATGAAAGGAGAGTATCGGAAAGTGGTTAATTTGTAATTACATGTGACGAAGAAGTAGCTTTTGCGTGAGTTTGTGTAATCGGTTTTTCTTTTCGGTTTGCATTTGCGTCTTTGAGTGCGTTTTTGCCTGGGACAGTAAGATGGTATCGAGCTGAAATTGATATCACGTACTGAGGTCAGTAGTCGCTTGGCGGTGTCAGAGTTTGAAAATTGTAAGTGAAGGCATCGAGGAGTTACGGACGTTTATGCAGCATGATTTGAAACACGAAGAGCAGAGACGCGCCGCGCCGCGCCGCCTGGCCCAGTGAGCGTAGTTTGCTTTGATATAGGACCGTGTGGCGACGTAAAAAAATACTAGTTTCCACAGTAGAATGAAAGGAGAGTATCGGAAAGTGGTTAATTTGTAATTACATGTGACGAAGAAGTAGCTTTTGCGTGAGTTTGTGTAATCGGTTTTTCTTTTCGGTTTGCATTTGCGTCTTTGAGTGCGTTTTTGCCTGGGACAGTAAGATGGTATCGAGCTGAAATTGATATCACGTACTGAGGTCAGTAGTCGCTTGGCGGTGTCAGAGTTTGAAAATTGTAAGTGAAGGCATCGAGGAGTTACGGACGTTTATGCAGCATGATTTGAAACACGAAGAGCAGAGACGCGCCGCGCCGCGCCGCCTGGCCCAGTGAGCGTAGTTTGCTTTGATATAGGACCGTGTGGCGACGTAAAAAAATACTAGTTTCCACAGTAGAATGAAAGGAGAGTATCGGAAAGTGGTTAATTTGTAATTACATGTGACGAAGAAGTAGCTTTTGCGTGAGTTTGTGTAATCGGTTTTTCTTTTCGGTTTGCATTTGCGTCTTTGAGTGCGTTTTTGCCTGGGACAGTAAGATGGTATCGAGCTGAAATTGATATCACGTACTGAGGTCAGTAGTCGCTTGGCGGTGTCAGAGTTTGAAAATTGTAAGTGAAGGCATCGAGGAGTTACGGACGTTTATGCAGCATGATTTGAAACACGAAGAGCAGAGACGCGCCGCGCCGCGCCGCCTGGCCCAGTGAGCGTAGTTTGCTTTGATATAGGACCGTGTGGCGACGTAAAAAAATACTAGTTTCCACAGTAGAATGAAAGGAGAGTATCGGAAAGTGGTTAATTTGTAATTACATGTGACGAAGAAGTAGCTTTTGCGTGAGTTTGTGTAATCGGTTTTTCTTTTCGGTTTGCATTTGCGTCTTTGAGTGCGTTTTTGCCTGGGACAGTAAGATGGTATCGAGCTGAAATTGATATCACGTACTGAGGTCAGTAGTCGCTTGGCGGTGTCAGAGTTTGAAAATTGTAAGTGAAGGCATCGAGGAGTTACGGACGTTTATGCAGCATGATTTGAAACACGAAGAGCAGAGACGCGCCGCGCCGCGCCGCCTGGCCCAGTGAGCGTAGTTTGCTTTGATATAGGACCGTGTGGCGACGTAAAAAAATACTAGTTTCCACAGTAGAATGAAAGGAGAGTATCGGAAAGTGGTTAATTTGTAATTACATGTGACGAAGAAGTAGCTTTTGCGTGAGTTTGTGTAATCGGTTTTTCTTTTCGGTTTGCATTTGCGTCTTTGAGTGCGTTTTTGCCTGGGACAGTAAGATGGTATCGAGCTGAAATTGATATCACGTACTGAGGTCAGTAGTCGCTTGGCGGTGTCAGAGTTTGAAAATTGTAAGTGAAGGCATCGAGGAGTTACGGACGTTTATGCAGCATGATTTGAAACACGAAGAGCAGAGACGCGCCGCGCCGCGCCGCCTGGCCCAGTGAGCGTAGTTTGCTTTGATATAGGACCGTGTGGCGACGTAAAAAAATACTAGTTTCCACAGTAGAATGAAAGGAGAGTATCGGAAAGTGGTTAATTTGTAATTACATGTGACGAAGAAGTAGCTTTTGCGTGAGTTTGTGTAATCGGTTTTTCTTTTCGGTTTGCATTTGCGTCTTTGAGTGCGTTTTTGCCTGGGACAGTAAGATGGTATCGAGCTGAAATTGATATCACGTACTGAGGTCAGTAGTCGCTTGGCGGTGTCAGAGTTTGAAAATTGTAAGTGAAGGCATCGAGGAGTTACGGACGTTTATGCAGCATGATTTGAAACACGAAGAGCAGAGACGCGCCGCGCCGCGCCGCCTGGCCCAGTGAGCGTAGTTTGCTTTGATATAGGACCGTGTGGCGACGTAAAAAAATACTAGTTTCCACAGTAGAATGAAAGGAGAGTATCGGAAAGTGGTTAATTTGTAATTACATGTGACGAAGAAGTAGCTTTTGCGTGAGTTTGTGTAATCGGTTTTTCTTTTCGGTTTGCATTTGCGTCTTTGAGTGCGTTTTTGCCTGGGACAGTAAGATGGTATCGAGCTGAAATTGATATCACGTACTGAGGTCAGTAGTCGCTTGGCGGTGTCAGAGTTTGAAAATTGTAAGTGAAGGCATCGAGGAGTTACGGACGTTTATGCAGCATGATTTGAAACACGAAGAGCAGAGACGCGCCGCGCCGCGCCGCCTGGCCCAGTGAGCGTAGTTTGCTTTGATATAGGACCGTGTGGCGACGTAAAAAAATACTAGTTTCCACAGTAGAATGAAAGGAGAGTATCGGAAAGTGGTTAATTTGTAATTACATGTGACGAAGAAGTAGCTTTTGCGTGAGTTTGTGTAATCGGTTTTTCTTTTCGGTTTGCATTTGCGTCTTTGAGTGCGTTTTTGCCTGGGACAGTAAGATGGTATCGAGCTGAAATTGATATCACGTACTGAGGTCAGTAGTCGCTTGGCGGTGTCAGAGTTTGAAAATTGTAAGTGAAGGCATCGAGGAGTTACGGACGTTTATGCAGCATGATTTGAAACACGAAGAGCAGAGACGCGCCGCGCCGCGCCGCCTGGCCCAGTGAGCGTAGTTTGCTTTGATATAGGACCGTGTGGCGACGTAAAAAAATACTAGTTTCCACAGTAGAATGAAAGGAGAGTATCGGAAAGTGGTTAATTTGTAATTACATGTGACGAAGAAGTAGCTTTTGCGTGAGTTTGTGTAATCGGTTTTTCTTTTCGGTTTGCATTTGCGTCTTTGAGTGCGTTTTTGCCTGGGACAGTAAGATGGTATCGAGCTGAAATTGATATCACGTACTGAGGTCAGTAGTCGCTTGGCGGTGTCAGAGTTTGAAAATTGTAAGTGAAGGCATCGAGGAGTTACGGACGTTTATGCAGCATGATTTGAAACACGAAGAGCAGAGACGCGCCGCGCCGCGCCGCCTGGCCCAGTGAGCGTAGTTTGCTTTGATATAGGACCGTGTGGCGACGTAAAAAAATACTAGTTTCCACAGTAGAATGAAAGGAGAGTATCGGAAAGTGGTTAATTTGTAATTACATGTGACGAAGAAGTAGCTTTTGCGTGAGTTTGTGTAATCGGTTTTTCTTTTCGGTTTGCATTTGCGTCTTTGAGTGCGTTTTTGCCTGGGACAGTAAGATGGTATCGAGCTGAAATTGATATCACGTACTGAGGTCAGTAGTCGCTTGGCTGTGTCAGAGTTTGAAAATTGTAAGTGAAGGCATCGAGGAGTTACGGACGTTTATGCAGCATGATTTGAAACACGAAGAGCAGAGACGCGCCGCGCCGCGCCGCCTGGCCCAGTGAGCGTAGTTTGCTTTGATATAGGACCGTGTGGCGACGTAAAAAAATACTAGTTTCCACAGTAGAATGAAAGGAGAGTATCGGAAAGTGGTTAATTTGTAATTACATGTGACGAAGAAGTAGCTTTTGCGTGAGTTTGTGTAATCGGTTTTTCTTTTCGGTTTGCATTTGCGTCTTTGAGTGCGTTTTTGCCTGGGACAGTAAGATGGTATCGAGCTGAAATTGATATCACGTACTGAGGTCAGTAGTCGCTTGGC